>NW_019944656.1:0-4574 GCF_002910315.2 Salvelinus sp. IW2-2015
AGCCTTTGCCTGACAGGTAGTGGCTGGCCGCGATGTGCCGCGCGCTCACCCTACGGGTGGCTGACGTCCGACCCAGCCCCAAGACCCGGCTCCCGTCTCCATCTCCGTGATTGATGATATTGTTCCGGAGCCAGCCTCCGGATTGGATGAGAATGTCCCCCGATAAACATGAACGTCCCACCACCCCCTCCCCAGCCACTTCACACACCAACGTGACACACTCCCATTGCCGCCGCCCGCCGGGGGATACGCAGGTTGCACAGGTGTTACGTCCAGAATATAGGAGCGCCGGAGGCCTCGTCCTCCCGCATGCAGCTTCCGTATGAGGGCGTGGATAGAACAGGGGGTGTTGGCGTTCAGGAGGCTCTCGAGCGGAGAGTAGGGGGTGAGACGGCCGTGTAGAATGACAGCAGGAGGATCGGATGACCATCACCGCCTTGAATAGGGGTCTGGTAAGTGGCGGATTGGTCCCACATTGGTGGAATCGCGAGCAGCTTGGAGTTTTGTACTCTGGGCAGGACAATCGGTGCTGTCCTTTTCTAATCTAGTTATATGCATTTTTCTCTCAGCCGAGCCCTAGGGAAGTACCTAGGAAAGGGAGGAGGGCAGAGACAGTCAGAGGGATCTGCTGAATCTAGATTTTTCATGGGGTCAGTTAAAAGGGCGTGACCGATCATGATTTGAAACGGTACATCGTGCGAAAGTGTCCACAATGGCCGGTCATGACGGCCACCTGCTGAAAAGGCCTTGATTAGAGACACCCCAATATATGAGAATATAAAGCCAAAGCAGTCTTAGCAAATGGAAAGGTGTATAAGAATGGGAAAGATCAACTGAAGAGTGAGTCATGTCAGAGAATTGTGCCGAGAACCCGAGAGGGACGTGGGTTCGCACATCTGGGGAAACCAGAGCAGATCAGACAGTTCAGGAAGAGAGGAGCAGAACAGGGGGACTGATTATTGTCTTTGTACTTGTGCCCTTTAAATGGGGAAGGAAGGGGAGCAACTGTGTTCTGGTCTAACTACCCTAACTGTTGATTCTGGGCACACACGGCGCCATCGGCCCCATTACGTGCTATCACCCGCACAACTGAACAGCAGCCAAGAAAAAAAAACACAACACAACCCTCGCTATAGCTGTTCAAGGGCACTGTCACTGTTAGAAATCATTCAGGAGTTTATGTGTAGTCCAGAGTGAACGTGACAAAGAGGGAGTAGTGTTGTTGTGTGTGTTGTGTGTGGTGGTGTGTGTTGTGTGGTGTGTGTGTTTGTGTGTGTTGTGTGTGTGTGTGGTGTTGTGTGTGTGTGTGTGGTGTTGGTGTGTGATACAATGCAATGAGTGTAAATGTTTCAACAAACATCCCTGATCTACAACTAGCCAGGCATGTCATGTTGTCATGAAGACAATTATGTCCTGGAGTATAAACAATATCTGTCTCGAAGGACTCAACACAAACCCTGTAGAAGCCAACGCACAGCTTTTCACAAGACAAATATCTACATGGTTGACGGGGGTCTGATTTCTGAGTGTTCAACGCAGTCAGTACAGCCAAATAGGAACCAAATCAACTATAATAACCAGTATGTAAATCCTAGGTGCAAATTGAAATACAGAGAGGACCTTAGTGATTGTGTTCTCATAGTGACAGCACAGACCATAATATTACCACATTTTTTAAATTTTCCTCACACACCATCATCGAAACCACAGTATCTGAATCGACAACAATAACCCAAGAGATCACACTCACATAGATCATTTCAATCAGTCTGACCCTAGTGCTCCTACTAACCGGTACAACGATGAGAGCCTCCATATCCAGGAGCTCCAGTTTATTCTGGTCCCGACCACAGCAGCAGCAGGAGGAGGAGGAGCACGACACCCTGGTCCCCCTCAAATTCCCCAGCAGCCCACCCTGTCTCCCCCGGAACATATAGGTCCTCCCCTGCTCCATCCTAGCCCGCTATGTCCAGCACAATGCTCCAGATCAGCTACCCAGTGGCCCAGTGCCTATGTGCCCAGCTCTAACAGACCACTGCTGGGGAGTGGACCCTCTCTGGCTGCCTGGCTGTCTGTACCCTTCTCCCCCGCCCCACCTCGCTCACTGGCCTTTTAAAAGACCCTGCTGCAGCTCACCTGCCACACCATGTGACCCCCTTCACTGTCCCTCGGCCAATGGCAGAGCAGGGTAAGTGCCCTAATTTACAAGCAAATCGACAGGGATTGTTGCAAAGAGCTGGGTGATTTTGGTTCATTTTCACTAACACCTTTTGTGAGTGCTTGTGTAGGAGGGCAGTATTGGTCAAAACTGTCTGTGTGCTTGACGTAGAGGCTGTATGGATGACATGGGATGTTCTCTTGATAAGTGTGTGAATTAGACCATTTTCCTGTCCTGCTAACCATTCAAAATGTAATGAGTACTTTTGGGTGTCAGGGAAAATGTATGGAGTAAAAAGTATATAATTTTCTTTCGGAAAATAAAAGTAAAAGTAAAAGTTGTCAAAAATATAAATAGTAAAGTAAAGTACAGATACCCCAAGAAACTACTTAAGTAGTACTTTCAAGTATTTTTACAGCTCTGGACATAGGCAGACCATGGTGCACAATGTGCTCTCTGATATCACCCATATGGGCTCCCAAATGGTGCAGCGGTCTAAGGCCCTGCATCTCAGTGCAAAGAGAAGTCACTACAGTCCCTGGTTCGATTGCAGGCTGTATCACATCCGGATGTGATTGGGAGTCCCATAGGGCGCCGCACAATTGGCCCAGCGTCGGCTGGGTTTGGCCGGGGTAGGCTGTCATTGTAAATAAGAATTTGTTCTTAACTGACTTGCTTATTTAAATAAAGGTTAAATAGAAAATAAATAAAAATCTGTTGTTGTCTCACTCGAGAGTCATGACAGTTAACATGTGCTGCAGGCTAGGCTGGTGCAACCTCCCTGATCAACATGTGCTGCACACTAGGCTGGTGGAACCACCACAGTCAACATGTGCTGCAGGCTGGGCTGGTGGAACCTCCACAGTCAACATGTGCTGCAGGCTAGGCTGGTGGAACCTCCACAGTCAACATGTGCTGCAGGCTAGGCTGGTGGAACATCTGCAGTCAACATGTGCTGCAGGCTAGTCTGGTGGAACCTCCGCAGTCAACATGTGCTGCAGGCTAGGCTGGTGGAACATTCGCAGTCAACATGTGCTGCAGGCTAGGCTGGTGGAACCTACACAGTCAACATGTTCTGCAGGCTAGTCTGGTGGAACCTCCACAGTCAACATGTGCTGGAGGCTAGTCTGGTGGAACCTCAACAGTCAACATGTTCTGCAGGCTAGTCTGGTGGAACCTCAACAGTCAACATGTTCTGCAGGCTAGACTGGTGGAACTAGACTGCATGTATAGTTTGCATAACTATGAACATAGCCATGGTGACAGAATAATCTGTAATAACACACAGCGTTACCATGGTGCCCTTGCTGCCAACCCTCTCCAATGTCCCTACTTAGCTGGATCACAAAATACAGGTACATTAAATGCGGCATGTTTAGTGCTACAAGGTTTTTGCCCTACTAAATAACCTGAGAGTACAAGGTGAAAGCTTCCTATGACAATTTCCATCTCTCTCCAGAACATCTGACCTCTCTCAACCCTCACAGCTTTGATTCTTAAATGGAAAAGATGTTCAGACTCAAAGTAAGAGAACAAACCTGTCCCCACATACAGTCAGTCCTAGAGGTGATAAAATGACACCACATGGTTAGCCTCCTATCAATTCCCATCCAGACTACACACTGCCCACTTACCGCTCTATGACCCAACTCTCACCCAGTCCAGGGGGTGCTGCTCCAGTAGTCAGTAAACTAATCGAATACAGGGAATAGTAGGACTGAGCTTTAATTAAATAGATAGATCAGTTAATGCATTTCTTACCCTGAATAAACAATTTGAAACAACAAACTGAAACGATTGACTGAAGACTGGGGATGTCAAAATGCACTGCAGAACCTCTCATAGCAGAGCATTTAAAGTACTGTACAGATGTAGGATCTTAATTTTAGCCAGTTCGATACAGCAGGAAAATAACTCTGCAGCAACAGGAAATGTGAATTATTATGTGGATTATAATTAATGGCATTTCAAAGTGGAAATTATAAACTTCAGAAGCCTTTTTAAACCTCAAATACACAACACGTTTTACATTTTCTGCATTGCAGGAAAGTTCTCCTGCAACAGGGTGATCAAATGAAGATTCTACACCTGCAGTACTGTTTGCTACATACCGTATGAAAGGAGACCTGACTGCTGGGGGCTACATAGGGCTCAGGACCTTAGGCCTTATTGCTATCAATGTTTGTGGCTAAATGAGGGTTGTGATTCCACGTGTCACTGTGCTCTTTCTCTGACAGATGCGCTCTCGTACCAACGATCAGGATTCTCCCCCTGAGGACTGAATTTAACATCTAGCATGATGAACCTGTGGGAGCAAGCTGAGGGATGGGCAGTGTGTGTGTGTGTGTGTGTGTGTGTGTGTGTGTGTGTGTGTGTGTGTGTGTGTGTGTGTGTGTGTGTGTGTGTGTGTGTGTGT
>NW_019944656.1:6587-48430 GCF_002910315.2 Salvelinus sp. IW2-2015
GTGTGTGTGTGTGTGTGTGTTGGTGTTGTTACCCAGATTCACTCATCTGGGTAAATTTCAGAATTATTGACATAATTTCCAGTCCTGTTTCATAATGACAGCCTGCATAAGATCCATGCCGTCTTGCACCAACAATGTTTACCCAAACCACTCAGGCCTTATACAGTTTAACAGTCCTAATTGGAAAATACAATGACATCTGACATAGAATACAACAAATACCTTTTTAAAGATTAAAAACAAAGCACTAAGCTATTTGCATAAAGAACACCTAACTATGTTAATACTTCAGTAACAATGCAGTCAGAAATTAAAAACCTGTGACCAGCATTCTGTACTCATAATAGATAAGGTAACTGCCATGTTGACTGCTTTTTCAGACCATTTATTTTGACCAATGGATACTTGTTTAGTAGTTAGCCACCGTAATGTGCTCTTGCAGTGATAACGATCTGTTTGACCTAAAAACGGACCATTATGTCATGGTGGAGATTTTCCTTGTTCAGAACATTGTAGCTCTTCAAACGATACAGGGATACGGTAAGAACAACATGTAGAGAGAATGGACTGGAGGTGGAGAAAAGGAGAAAGGGAAGGGGAGAACCAGAGAGATAGAGGAGAGAAGATGGAAGATAATGACTGACACCTTGTAGACACCAACAAACATAAAGGAGATAGTGGAGGGCGGGCGGACGGACGGACGGACGGACGGACGGACGGACAGACAGACAGACAGAAAGAGACAGATGAGAGAGAGAGACCTCTGCTGCCCTCTACTTCCATTAGTACCAGAGGCCAAGGTCATCGTCAGTGTCAGGACGCGCAGAGGGCCGCTCGATACCCCCCTGCCTCCCAACGCCTCCCCTTCCAGCATCACCAGAGGGCCACTCGATACCCCCCTGCCTCCCAACGCCTCCCCTTCCAGCATCACCAGAGGGCCGCTCGATACCCCCCTGCCTCCCAACGCCTCCCCTTCCAGCATCACCAGAGCATAGGGCTGTTACGGTGACCGTATTACCGTCACACCGGCAGTCATYAGTCATATGACCGCAGRCAAATTCCATGTGACTGTAGTCACGGTAACTAGGCTTCTCCAAGCTCTGATGCTGATGGTCATTAGCAGCCTACCAAACTTGTTAACTGCCTGGTACTGAGCACTCTATTGTCCCTCTAATCACTCTGACATCAATGCAAATGTTATCAAAAAATAAAATAAAACACTTCATGAGAGCCCATGAGCTCATGTTGAGCAACATTTCTATAGGCTATGCAATTGCGTGAGAAAACAGAGTTTTGATGGCCTCTATTAAAAAGAGGAGGCTCCCATCAGCTTTCTATAGGCTAGGCCTACTATATTTATTTATCAACTTTCCTAATATTAAGCACACTGCTTCGCTTTACAACAGGAGTATAGTCGACCTGGCTGGCATGAAAAGGAACCACGGGAAAAGCGTTTTCCATTCTCTATTTAAGTGCATAGATTACATGTATTTTTCCCCCTGCCCCTGTTCCGAGACAGGTGCATGATGATGGTCCATTCTAAATCAAAACAAATTTCACACATATGCTATTTAGTACATGTAAAGACAAGATTAAATCAAGAATAGTCTGATGGTGACAATATTAGCCTATCACTTCTGAATTATATATTATCACTTGTGAATGATGCCCAGCTTGTAAGGCAAGAAACAGTTCATGCCTTTTTTTGCGATTTTTTCAAATCATAGTCGCACACCTCATGTAGCCTAGCCCAAAGGCCTATGTGTTTTGTTAAGGTTTGTATCACAACTAAAGTGGCCAAATAACTTCTTAAAATTAAGCACATTAATCCACTTTATAACCATGTAGAGCAGGGGTTGGTAAACTTTTTGGCTCGAGGGCCAAATCCGGATTTTGAAATTCTACAGTGGGCRGCATTTTTTGGGGAACCAATTACTTGTTAAAATCAATTTGTGGTGTCCTCCCGAGTGGCGCAGAGGTCTAAGGCACTGCATTACAGTGCTTGAGGCATCACTACAGACCCAGGTTTGATCCCAGGCTGTATCACAGCTGGCCGTGACTGACGGCCACAACGGGACATAAAAAACTGTAATATCTTATGTTTCACCGAGTCGTGGCTGAACGACGACATGGATAACATAGAGCTGGGTGGGTTTTTGGTCCATCAGCAAGATAGAACACCTGCCTCTGGTAAGAGAAGTGGCGGTCACAGTCTATTTGTAAATAACAGCTGGTGCACAAAATCGAATATTAAGGAAGTCTCAAGGTTTTGCTCGGCTGAGGTAGAGTATCTCATGATAAGCTGTAGACCATACCATTGTACGAAGAGAGTTTTCATKTATATTTTTCATAGCTGTCTATATACCACCATAAACTGATGCTGGCACTAAGACGGCACTCAACGAGCTGTATAGGGCCATAAGCAAACAGGAAAATGCTCATCTAGAAGCGGTGCTCCCAGTGGCCGGGGACTTTAACGTAGGGAAACTTAAATCCATTTTACCTAATTTCTACCAGCATGTTAAATGTGCAACCAGAGGGGGAAAAAACTCTCACCCACCTTTACTCCACACACAGAGATGAATACAAAGCTCTCCCTCGCCCTCCATTTGGCAAATCTGACCATAACTCTATCCTCCTGATTCCTGCTTACAAGCAAAAATAAAGCAGGAAGTACCAGTGACTCACTCAATACGGAAGTGGTCAGAGGACGCAGATGCTAATAAGAAATCCCTCTATGCCCTCCGATGAACCATCAAACAGGCAAAGCGTCAATACAGGACTAAGATTGAATCATACTATACCGGCTCCTATGCTCGTCGGATGTGGCAGGGCTTGCAACACTGTTTTCCCGCTAATTGATTGCATTTTGGAACATTTACACTTATAGCCTACTGCCGTGTGCTCATTTCTGCGCTTATAATGTGAAGAAATAGCATAATAGTTTATCAACATTTTAAGGTAAATGTTATGATCTGTTGCGTCAGCCTCATTGCTTTCCACAGTTTTTGATGCGAGTTGTATTAGTTTGGGATCTATCGCATCTCACAACTTTCCCAGAGTATGTTTGTATTATTTATTTATTGCACAGAAGGACAAGTTGACCAATAGAATAGGTCAACTTTTGTACTATGGGGGATAGTAGATTAACATAGGCTAGTGATTTTGCTGTTTGTTAGGCCTACTCATCTTCTTGGCTGACGAAAACATGGACTGTTCTAACATCTTCAATATGCGCTTCGGAATTCGCACAGTTGCGTCCCCAATGTGTCTTCACTTGTAGCCTCCTTCTTAGATTAAATGCCTGTGAGAAGGACCCAATCACATGACAAGCATTGGCAAATAATCATTGAAATATTCGAGAGAGCCATGTGAGTGAGAGGTGTTTCGGAGCACGGCAGCCAGGAATTATAATTATTATATTCAGCCTAAGGGCACAACGGCCACTTTGGCCTTCAAAAGGGATGGATTTTTTAGGGGGCATTACTGCCATACAAGGGGGATGCCGCCGGGAAATCCGAGGCCTGGTTAGAATATTATCAAGTGCTTGTCAAATTGTGACAAGTGTGTAGCCTGCACAAGAAACAAATCAGAGCTCATGCCTTTCATGTGACTTTTTTCAAATCATCATTTGAGTCCCATCATGCAGCCTGAGAATGTATTAAAAATCAAAACATTTGCCCAACATTTGTATCACCACTAAAGTTGCATTAATAACTCTAAATTAAGCATACAGGAGGACCAAATTCTTTGTTAACCGCTCAACACAGAATAGCCACATGTGTGCACTCCCTCAAATAGTTTAGAGAAAATATCCTTTCCATTTTATTAAGCTATGTTCAATTGTATTCTTCATACTATAAAATAATAAAATATAATGCCACAGAAATTTAAGCAAATCTCGTCTCCTAACTAGTGTAGCCCATAGCCATATGGCATAGCCAGAACAGGGCCTAACACTCAGAGTATGCTATTCTGTTCTGAAATAGACCACATTTTCTTCATATCATGTTTCTTTAGACCTGTCTGAAATAAATAATGGATTTATTGTGATGGTGTAGGCTATATTACATGGATTTATTAGACTTTTTAAAATGTAGATGTTCCAAAGGTCTGCATCAGTGGCTTGTAGGCTACAGTATGCATGGAAGCCAGGAGATCCTAAACGTATTTATGTTAATTAACGGTCAATTACTGTGAGACCGGCAGTTATTTGCATGACTGCCACCGCCCTACCAGAGCAACATGTTTCATAACAACCCACCTTGACCCCTTCCACCCCTGCCAGCAACACACACTGACACATGATAGCAGAACAGCTGAAATACTCACATACACAGTCACGGATGAAAGTGGGAAATAATCGTGGGAACGGGAAGTAGAGGGATTGAGTATGAACTGCACGTCTTAACAATAGGGCTCAAGCCCCATACTGTATATCGTGCTTTGATATGATGATATATATATATATATTTATATATATACAGTCGTGGCCATAAGTTTTGAGAATGAAACAAATATTAATTTCCACAAAGTTTGCTGCTTCAGTGTCTTTAGATATTTTTGTCAGATGTTACTGTGGAATACTGAAGTATAATTACAAGCATTTCACAAGTGTCAAAGGCTTTTATTGACAATTACATGAAGTTGATGCAAAGAGTCAATATTTGCAGTGTTGACCCTTCTTTTTCAAGACCTCTGCAATCCGCCCTGGCATGCTGTCAATTAACTTTCTGTCAATTAGCACATTCTTGCATAATCAATGCTTGGAGTTTGTCAGAATTTGTGAGGTTTTGTTTGTCCACCCACCTCTTGAGGATTGACCACAAGTTCTCAATGGGATTAAGGTCTGGGGAGTTTCCTGGGCATGGACCCAAAATATCGATGTTTTGTTCCCCGAGCCACTTAGAGCACCTTGCCATAAGGAAAAAGTTTTTCCATGCTGGAAAAGGCATTGTTCGTCACCAAACTGTTCCTGGATGGTTGGGAGAAGTTGCTCTCGGAGGATGTGTTGGTACCATTCTTTATTCATGGCTGTGTTCTTTGGCAAAATTGTGAGTGAGCCCACTCCCTTGGCTGAGAAGCAACCCCACACATGAATGGTCTCAGGATGCTTTACTGTTGGCATGCCACAGGACTGATGGTAGCGCTCACTTCCGGATGCCCCAAACAATCGGAAAGGGGATTCATCAGAGAAAATGACTTTACCCCAGTCCTCAGCAGTCCAATCCCTGTACCTTTTGCAGAATATCAGTCTGTCCCTGATGTTTTTCCTGGAAAGAAGTGGCTTCTTTGCTGCCCTTCTTGACACCAGGCCATCCTCCAGAAGTCTTTGCCTCACTGTGTGTGCAGATGCACTCACACCTGCCTGCTGCCATTCCTGAGCAAACTCTGTACTGGTGGTGCCCCGATCCCGCAGCTGAATCAACTTAAGGATATGGTCCTGGCGCTTGCTGGACTTTCTTTGGGCGCCCTGAAGCCTTCTTCACAACAATTGAACCGCCCTCCTTGAAGTTCTTGATGATCCGATAAATGGTTGATTTAGGTGCAATCTTGCTGGCAGCATTATCCTTGCCTGTGAAGCCCTTTTTCTGCAAAGCAATGATGACGGCACGTGTTTCCTTGCAGGTAACCATGGTTGACAGAGGAAGAACAATGATTCCAAGCACCACCCTCCTTTTGAAGCTTCCAGTCTGTTATTCGAACTCAATCAGCATGACAGAGTGATCTCCAGCCTTGTCCTCATCAACACTCACACCTGTGTTAACGAGAGAATCACTGACATGATGTCAGCTGGTCCTTTTGTGGCAGGGTTGAAATGCAGTGGAAATGTTTTTGGGGGATTCAGTTCATTCATACAAACTGAGGCAGCACACTTGAAAATTAATATTTGTGTCATTCTCAAAACTTTTGGCCACGACTGTACAGTACCAGTCAGTTTGGACACACCTACTCATTCAAGGGTTTTTCTATATTTTTACTATTTTCTACATTGTAGAATAGTAGTGAAGACATCAAAACTATTAAATAACACATATCGAATCATGTAGTATCCAAAAAAGTGTTAAACAAATCAAAATATATTTTATATTTGAGATTCTATAAAGGAGCCACCCTTTGCCTGGATGACAGCTTTGCACACTCTTGGCTTTCTCTCAACTAGCTTCATTCATGAGGAATGCATTTTAATTAACAGGTGTGCCTTGTTAAAAGTACATTTGTGMWATGTCTTTCCTTCTTAATGCGTTTTAGCCAATCAGTTTTGTTGTCACAAGGTAGGGGTGGTATACAGAAGATAGCCTTATTTGGTAAAATACCAAGTCCATATTATGGTAAGAACAGCTCAAATAAGCAAAGAGAAATGACAGTCCATCCTTACTTTAAGACATGAAGGTCAGTCAATGAGGAAAATTTCAACGTTTCTTCAAGTGCAGTCGCAAAAACCATCAAGCGCTAAGATGAAACTGGCTCTCATGAGAACCGCCACAGGAAAGGACGACCCAGAGTTACCTCTGCTGCAGAGATAAGTTCATTAGAGTTACCAGCCTCAGAAATTGCAGCCCAAATAAATGCTTCACAGAGTTCAAGTAACAGACACATCTCAACATCAACTGTCCAGAGGTAACTGTGTGAATCAGGCCTTCATGGTTGAATTGCTGCAAAGAAACCAATAATAAAGGACACCAATAAGAAGAAGAGACTTCCTTGGGCCAAGAAACACAAGCAATGGACATTAGTCCGGTGGAAATCTGTCCTTTGGTCTGATGAGTCCAAATTTGAGATTTTTGGTTCCAACCGCCGTGTCTTTGTGAGAAGCACAGTAGGTGAACGGATGATCGCTGTATGTGTGGTTCCCACCATGAAGCATGGAGGAGGAGGTGTGATGGTGTGGGGGTGCTTTGCTGGTGACATTGTCTTTGATTGATTTAGAATTCAACGCACACTTAACCAGCATGGCTACCACAGCATTCTGCAGCGATATGCCATCCCATCTGGTTTGCGCTTAGTGGGACTATTATTTGTTTTTCAACAGGACAATGACCCAACACACCTCCAGGCTGTGTAAGGGCTATTTGATCAAGAACGAGAGTGATGGAGTGCTGTATCAGATGACATGGCCTCCACAATCACCCGACCTCAACCCAATTGAGATGGTTTGGGATAAGTTGGACCGCACGCAGAGTGAAGGAAAAGCAGCCACCAAGTGCTCAGCACGTGGGAACTCCTTCAAGACTGTTGTAAAAGCATTCCAGGTAAAGCTGGTTGAGAGAATGATAAGAGTGTGCAACGCTGTCATCAAGGCAAAGCGTGACTATATGAAGAATCTCAAAAAATATATATATTTTGATTTGTTTAACTTGTTTTTGGTTACTACATGATTCCATATGTGTTATTTCATAGTTTTGATGTCTAAAGAAAAACCCTGGAATGAGTAGTGGTGCCCAAACTTTTGACTGGTGCTGTATATATATTTTTTCATCATGTCAGAGCACGATATATATATATATATATATTGTTTCTATACTGAACAAAAATATAAACCAACATGCAACAATTTCAAAGATTTTACTGAGTATGAGGAAATCAGTGAATTTAAATTAAATCATTTGGCCCTAATCTATGGATTTCACATAACTGGGAATACAGATACGCAACTGTTGGTTACAGATACCTAAAAAAAAAAAAAATGGGGCTCACAATGGGCCTCAGGATATCGTCACGGTATTTTTGGTAATTAAAAATGCCATCAATAAAATTCAATTGTGTTTGTTATCCATAGCTTATGACTACCCATACCATAACCCGACTGCCACCATGGGGCATTCTGTTCACAACATTGACATCAGCAAACCGCTCACCCACACAACACCGTACACATGGTCTGGTCTGCGCTTGTGAGGCCGATTGGATGTATTGCCAAATTCTCTAAAACGACGTTGGAGGCGGCTTATAGTGGGGAAATTAACATTCAATTCTCTGGCAACAGCTCTGGTTGACATTCCTGCAGTCAGCATGCCAATTGCACGCTCCCTCAACATTTTTGACATCTGTGGCATTGTGTTGTGTGACAAAACTGCACATTTTAGAGTGGCCTTTTATTGTCCCCAGCACAAGCTTCTTGATATGCCACACCTGTCAGGTAGATGGGTCATATTTGAACAGGAGAAATGCTCACTATCAGGGATGTAAACAAATTTGTGCACAACATTTTAGAGAAATAAGCTTTTTGTGGGTATGGAACATTTCTGGGATCTTTTATTATTATTACTATTATTTCAGCTCATGAAATATGGGACCGACACTTTACATGTTGCGTTTATATTTTTGTTTCGTGTACATTATCTCTAAAACACTTACTTTTTAGAAAGAAATTGTTGAAATCGTCAAATATCAGTTGGAAAGGTACAAGGTTGTCACGATCGTGTGGAGGATTGACGGACCAAAACGCAGCAGTAGGAAAATAAGCCATCTTCTTTTTATTAAGAAGAAGGAGAACCGAAAACAAAACACTCTTACAAAACTAACAAAACAAACAAACGACCGACCGTGAAGCTAATAAACGTAGTGCACATACAGGCTACAAACGTTCAGACATAGACAATTACCCACATCAAACGAAAGCCTATGGCTACCCTAAATATGGCTCCCAATCAGAGACAACAGAAATCAGCTGTCTCTAATTGGGAACCCATTCAGGCAACCATAGACTCTCCTAGACAACTACACCAACANAAATGCTCACTATCAGGGATGTAAACAAATTTGTGCACAACATTTTAGAGAAATAAGCTTTTTGTGGGTATGGAACATTTCTGGGATCTTTTATTTCAGCTCATGAAATATGGGACCAACACCTTACACGTTGCGTTTATATTTTTGTTTTGTGTACATTATCTCTAAAACACTTACTTTTTAGAAAGAAATTGTTGAAATCGTCAAATATCAGTTGGAAAGGTACAAGGTTGGGGTAAATTCCATTTCCAATTCCAGCCAATTCAGGAATTCACTGAAATTCCAATTCTCTTCAATGCTTTTCAATGAGGACAATTTGGAATTGAAACGTGGTTTACTTTCTGAATTGACTGGAATTGAAATGGATTTGACCCCAACCCTGGGAAGGCAACATAATTAGCCTGGAGAAATCCAGTCTGTTTGTGCTAACATTTCACTCCTTGCCACTCCATGTKATGCCAAARATGATGATTTCTCCAGGKTAATTATCTTCTAGATGTGTGAACTTGTTGGTGAGGGTGATTAAAAAACAAACACCACAGCTCACATCATGTGAGAGTACATGTGTGTGGTATTTATAGTGATCAGCAGCTGAGGACTCTACCAGGAGCAGGTTTGGAGGAAGTGGAGAGGGGGGCATCTATTGGCCCGATCGATTTTTCCATTGGTAGGAAATAGAGGCACGCCAAATTGCCTCCCATGTGCACCCAGCGAGCAAGACAGGGGGCATTGACACGGCAACCTAAAGAGCTCACCTCTCACTCAGAGCAATGCTAACATTAGCAGCAAGTCAAACTGCCCATTCACAATCAATCAACTAAATTCTGATGACATAAACCCCCGTTATAACACTCAAATGTACTGTCATAAGACATGTATGTTCACTTGACACACAAACACATCTAGTAATACCACAAAAATCCCTAATATTGAGTCACATTGCTCCACTTGTAATGGACAAGTGAAGTCAGGGCAGCCAGGGTTAGCGTGTGGGTTCATCTGGCTGGTGGCCACTCTGACTGTCCCACCACAGACATGTGGGTCAGTGTGCTACGCAGTGGTGTTGTGGGGCCATCTCACTGCGTTAGTGTTTCCATGGCATTACAGGTTATGACAATGTACTCAAACTTAGTGTGATGACATGTGGGTGTGAGAAGTTCTTCTGCTGGCACAGATGTCACACTATGGAAGGTGGGATCTTTCTTTCACACATACAAACTGTCTTTTCCCCATTCTCCCTCTTTCATATACATGCAGAGAGACAAGAGCATATAGTACAGTAGTGATGCTAAATAACATCTCCATACATGTAGCCAACAAAATGTTCATACAGGAGATAATATCCTCTTACACACTGCATGACAAAAGTATGTGGACACCTGCTCGTTGAACATCTCATTCCAAAATCATGGGCATTAATATGGAGTTGGTCCCCCCTTTGCTGCCTAAACTGCCTCCACTATTCTGGGAAGGCTTTCCACTAGATGTTTGAACATTGCTGCGGGGACTTACTTTCATTCAGCCACAAGAGCAATAGGGAGGTCGGGCACTGATGTTGGGCTATTAGGCCTGGCTCGCAGTCACCGTTCCAATTCATCCCAAAGGTGTTTGATGGGGTTACATTGGGGCAGGTAGCGTTCTCCTGGCATCCACCAAATCCAGATTTGTCCGTCTGACTGATAGTGAAGTGTGATGCATCACTCCAGAGAATGCGTTTCCACTGCTCCAGAGTCCAATGGCGGCAAGCTTTACACCACTCCAACCGACACTTGGCACTGCACATGGTGATCTGGCCAGTACAGTAGTGTAATACTGCAATATATGCCATTTACGTAGCAGATGCTTTTATCCTAAGTGGCAACAGTGAATCTTTATATTTCCGTAAGTGACCCCAGTGGAAATCGAACCCACAGCCCTGGTCTTGCTAGTGCCATGCTCTTATGAACTGAGCCACATACAGGACCACTACAATTCATAAGTACAATACAATACTGTAAAATACAATACATATTACAGTACAGGTGGAAGATATATGATTGTCATCCCCATGAGCGTACCACCCTCCTTCAGGCCATGAATGAGTCATGTAATGACATCAATCCAGACTTTGTCAGGCTTGGATTCTCCATGCCAAAAGGTTTATCCCCAGGTGCATGAACAATGAGGACATTTACTGCGATGTCGATGAGAACCAATGGCCAAATGCTCAAGACAGACTTGATGCAAACTAATGCTTGCTAAATGTTATGTTTCTTTCATTTGATTACAGTACACCTATGTTGGAATTATATCTGAACAATACAGACACTTTTTTCATCAATTGTGTAAGGTTTGATGTTCAGTCAATTTCAATAGATAGTGCAAGTGTATTGTCTAATGTGAAAACAGTACTGTGGCATATTATATTCAAAGGGCATTTTGAAACACGTATCTATTGGATTAACTAGCTGTTAAAATAACTACATTGAGAAGATATTAATATGTTGTGTTTTGATGATTAAATAAATGTTCACATGGTATTTCACAGTACATTTATAATTTGGATGAATGGTTGGGTGGTGAAAGATGCATTCAAACTAAATAAATGCACAATAAAATGTTTTATGAGACTTGCCGTGTTACAAGTGTTACCAGTTTGGAGTTTTGTATTAAGAAAGTTCACCACATACTTTTGAAAATAGCACCAAAGTGACTGAATTTTTTTTAAATATTATATATATCCTTCCTGTTTGTGTGTTTGTGTGTGTATGTGTGTGTGTGGATGCATGTGGAAACTCTTGAGTGACATGCAGCTGTTTCTTCAGCAGAAAGCTTGCAACACAGGAAGTCAGACCGAAGAGATGTAATCCACCACTTCTCAATAACCCAACGTTCCTTTTACACAACGTCCTGTGTACACAATATCGCACATGCCGTTCTGAAAAAGCTCACTTTGAAAATCCCTGAATATATAAGCAGAATACAGGTTGAGTCAGGCAATCACATGGTTGTGGTMGTGTGATATGAGTGCTAGTGAGGACCWTGTGTCTCACCTGTGTGACATGTGTGACCTTCTCTGTGACGTCTCGGTGACGGTCCTTTACTTTGCTGGGAGCGATGATCTCGATCTCAGTGGGCGAGGGTGGTCGCAAGAGGTCGGAGGCGAAACTGAGTGTGAGGGGGTTACGAGTGCTGGTCCTGCGAGTGCTGGTCCTGCGTCGCATCAGGTCCGAGTCTGAGGTGGAGCTCAGAGTACCGGCCTTCAAGTCTGCACACAACAACACTCATCTCTCATTACTGTGTCTCTATCTACTTTCATCGACTAGTTTACATATTATATTATCATTCAAATCCTTTATTTAAACTGCAAGTAACACATTCAGAACTAAAAATATAATGTGTTATWATGCAATTTCCATTCCTCTAGGTGAGAAACATCTTGGTTTATACTGAGCAAAGCATCTGAGTGAGAAAGATACAGAGAAAGTGTATTATCTATTTCACTTGTTTTGGCAATGTAAACATATGTTTCTCATGCCAATAAAGCCAATTAAATTGAATTGATAGAGTAATGAAATGAGAGGGAGTGTGTTAATGCATTGCGGGGATGTATGTATTCCTCTACATTATTTCCCTGGGGTAGATGGGAAGTCCACAGCCCTACACTCCATCCATAGCCCATAGTATTAGGTGTGTGATGAGTAAAGGCAGCAGACACACACACACACACACAACACACACACACACACACACACACACAACACACACACACACACACACACACACACACACACACACAACACCACACACACACAACACACACACACCACAACACACACACACACACACAACACACACACACACTATAGGTTAGAGGCATTGATTAGTGACCCTGCTGCTGCACATGCTCAGTGCTTGAGTAATGGGAGTGAGGATTCACATTTTCTAGAGAACAGAATACCTCCAACAGGCCCAGGTAGCTTTGGCTTGGTTTGTTTTGATTCAGATGGAACTGTAAGAGMAGACAGCCACATTTCTTCCTGTCAGAGGGGGTACAAAAATGGCAACAGACTACACTTTTGACTGGGTACACACACACACAAACTCACTGCTGKTGGAGCGTGGGTCTCCTGGTCGGCCCYACTCGGCCCTCATGCTGTCGAGGTCATCCAGGGAGGAAGCTRTGCGGAGGCTGCCGACAGTCTCTCTGGAGTGGCTCCGGGGCAGGACCYTCCTGGGAAAGGCTGCACTGGAGAAGGGGCTGCTGGGGAGGAAGGGCACGCTGGGTTCCAGCCGCTCCGACAATAGGGACAGCAGTTTGGGGGAGTAGTGGCTTGCAGGCTGGGAGGACTCATGGTCCTGCTCTATCAGCGCCTCTGTCTCAGACTGCATGCAGCTCTCCTTGGACGGGATACGTAACTCTTTCAGTGGGATCTCTTCACTGTTGGGCTGAATTAGGGAAGGAGGAAGAGGACAATCATAGGTTAAATATTGTACTAGATTTCTACTTACTGCTAAATGTATGTGACTGAAGCTATATTCATTACAAAACATAAGAGATAAGAGATACAGGAACTGAAATAATCAAGATATATTATATGTAAGGTCATATTTAGACGAGTACTGTGTGTATAGGCCTATGTGTGTATGGGAGTCTCTGGGCACCTTACCTGTAGGTAGTCCACCACCACCCCCTCAAACTGGTCTTTGGCGAGGGAAGACCGACGCATTGCACGTACCAATGGCAGTCTCAACTTCAGCCTGCGACTCTGCCCTGAGAAACCACAGAGGGCTTATACATACACTTTACATAAATACACCTARAGTACCAGGATGTAGTCACATTCTGTATGTTATAACACAGCTACATTTAACATGGAATAAACAGGTTGATGCAGACAGACAGACAGACAGTATCACACACACACACACACACTTCCACACTGACCTGCCCATACCCAGCCCTGGGCCACCCTCTGTCTCAGACCTGGTTTCTTGAGGGAGGGGTCAATGATTTCCTGGAAGTTGAGGATGAACATGATGACCTGTCCCTCCGCTTTCTTCACAGGAACAACATCAATCAGACAGGGCCTGCAGGTCCCTGCAGGGGGGAGAGACATAACATTATAAAGCTGCTYATGGCCATCCTAACCTGGGCTCAAAGYTAACTAAGTAGACTTCAGGACAGCTCAAGTAACTATAAATATTGTTTCATCTTATCTGACTGTGCTCTCTTTAACACTGAACACATTTAGACMCAGAGTCTCAGGTTTCATGGTTGGTGGGCTGTTACTGCCATCTCATTTCAGTTTTATGTGGAGAGGCCTTTCAAACAGCAGTACAGTCTTGTAGTTTCTTTCCARGACTGGATGTTTTCCCAGMGCATTTATGAGACCCTCCTTTCTGTTTAAGTGAAGCCAGGGTGGGGGCTGTCAACATGTCCTAGCATAGGAGAAACAGATAGAGGGGGGAGGCAGCYAATGAGATATAGAGGGAGATAGAGAATAAGACCAATCAAAKTGTAGACAGASTGTAGGAAGAGGGGAGGGAGAGAGRGGGKGAGAGGGAGAGCTAGAGAAAGAGAGAGAGGAAYAAAGAAAGCAAGAGAACTACAGAAGAGAGGGGAATAGAGTGGKATATCAATCGTAGTACTGAGCGATTAGTGCTTTTGAGGTGCATTCTTCTGTCTCTTCTGTAGTAGGCGTAAATGAAACACAGACCGAACAAGTAGATGTGCAATGGATTATAGTCAGTGTAGTTAATTACCATGTTTTATGCACTAAACTATGTAGAATATTGGCTTGTTCGAAACTACAACTCCCTACTACAAGTTCTTGAAATGTTCCGCATTGACCTCTGCAGCAGAGGTAACTCTAGCTCGTCCTTTCCTGCGGCGGTCCTCATGAGAGCCAGTTTCATCATAGCACTTCATGGTTTTTGCGACTGCACTTGAAGAAACGTTGAAATTTTCCTCATTGACTGACCTTCATGTCTTAAAGTAATGATGAACTGTCGTTTCTCTTTGCTTATTTGAGCTGTTCTTTCCATAATATGGACTTGGTATTTTACCAAATAGGGCTATATTTTGTATACTTCCCCTACCTTGTCACAACACAACTGATTGGCTCAAACGCATTAAGAAGTAAAGAAATTCCACAAATGAACTTTTAACAAGGCACACCTGTTAATTGAAAGGCATTCCAGGTGACTACCTCATGAAGCTGGTTGAGAGAATGCCAAGAGTGTGCAAAGTTGTCATCAAGGCAAAGGGTGGCTCCTTTGAAGAATCTCAAATATAAAATATATTTTGTTTTGTTTAACACTTTTTTGGTTATTACATGATTTCATATGTGTTATTTCATAGTTTTTCTACAATGTAGAAAATAGTAGAAAATTAAGAAAAACCCTTGAATGAGTAGGTGTGTCCAAACCTTTGTCTGGTACTGTAGGTAGAAGCTTACAAATAACATTTTGGGTGAGTTTGGACATTTACAAGTGAATGTGAATGAGAGACAATGTGCAAATGAACAAAGTTTGACGCATGCTTGTTTGACGGAAAAAAAGTACTGGCTCTGGAGCAGCATGTGTACATGCTGTGTCTGTGTGGAGTCCGGAGTCACTAGGGCAACGGACCTGCCTGCTCTGCTCGGAGACAATGGGGGAGGAGACGGGCCGAGAACAGAGAGGAGAAAAAACGCAAGGAAATCAAAAGATAGCAATGGCAGATGTACAGATAACTCATCCAAAGTGCTTTGACTTCTCAAACATGGCAGAAAGCTAACACAATATGATGCCCCGTCACCTTATTAATTCAGCACTTACTTAGATACTGTGCATTCGGAAAGTATTCAGACCCCTTCACTTTTTCCACATTTTGTTACGTTACAGCCTTATTTGTCCTCACCCATCTACACACAATACCCCAGAAGGACAGAACAAAAACTTGTAGCAAATTTATTAAAAATAAAAAACTGAAATATCACATTTACTGTACATAAATATTCAGACCCTTTACTCAGTACTTTGTTGAAGCACCTTTGGCATTGTTGACTTTCAATATAAAACACAACCCCGTCAATACACAGATGGACTCACCTGTTCCTGCTTACTCCCATTGTGCTATAACACAAACAAACATGTGACTGGCTCAACTGATCTGGGGAACTACGGTAAGTCTCATAATGTAAAATAATGTGACAGGTGAAAAGAAGAACATGATCTGCTTTATCTCCTAACGCTCTCCTAACATATTGCACAAGTTGACTGCAGGTACTTACATAAAAAACAGACACAAATATTACAATTTATTGAAAAACTTCAAAGAAACAGTTTCAAAGGTATTGACGGTATTGAAAAACCATCCTGTAGCTATTTCCAAATACCCTGGTATACGGGGTATACCTCCCAAGCCTAATTGATTCCCATTCAAAATCCTATTTTCCCTAACTCCTAAACCTAACCCTTAACCAAACTCTAACCCTAACTCCAGCTCTTAACCCCTAATCCTAATTGTAACCCTAACCCCTAAACCTAACCCCTAAGCCTAAAACAGCCATTTTCATTTTGGGGACCGGCAAAACATCCCCGGAGTAATGTCCCCAGGAAATGTCCTTGTTTTACACTCACACACACACACACATTAACAAACAAACACATTCATTCAGTTTTAGGATCAATTAAGATCAATCAAGTACAGCAGCATAATGCATTTTTATTGTGTATGATGAATTGTACCCATTTACAATTCATTCGTGCTTGTGTGCGCACCTGCGTTCATGACTGTATGCATTACTGGGATACAAAATAAATAGATATTCAGTGGATTTGAGCTGGCACACTGACAATATTTCCATGACAACAAGCTCTCCGACACGGCACTTCTCATGCCCAACGTAACGGCATTGTGTCTACAGCCTCACTAGCCAGGTCTGTTTGGTTGTCCCTCTGTCCTTTGTAGGGGTCGCGAACAAACTGGAAAATAATGACATTTTTAAGGAACAGAATCAGAACCAGACCAGGGAACGAAAGTGATCTATATTGTTCTGGAACAGAACCATTATTTAAAAGTCCCATAAAAAAATGCAACAAAGCGCCTATGCAAAGCTCTTCCTCTGTCAATCATTAACTTCTTCCAAAGTCTGCCAGCTGAAAATCTTTGCCAGTGTGTGTGCGTGTAGTCTATCTGCCCCTCAGAAGCATAGCTGCAGCCTGCGGACATTACAAACATAATTCAGAAGATAGGGAGAGAGATTTTTTATTACAGAAGGATGGATTAACTTTTTCAATGTTAGTTAGGGATCCTAAAGTTCACATTGGATTTATTAAGGTAAGATGTGTTTTTAATTCAGGTGCCGCTCTGCACACGCAAGCTTGTTAGCTAGCCAGCTACTCTGGTCCAACGTTAAGCCAACTCTAAAGTTCAAAGACATTCAAAATTCTTCCATAGAAGCCGCTCCTTCGTAGGTATAATTCTGTGGGCCTGATTCAAATAATGCATGTCATCACAAGATCCCCAGCGTTTCAAGCCAAGCCTCCTCCTCCACCCTCTCTCGCTGTCTCCCCACTCGCAAAATTTTAGTTGAATCTCACGCCCTACACTTGTCTTTCTATAACGCATGTGAACAATTCACTGAGCTATAGCGTGCCAGCTCTATAGCAAGCTTGTAAGGGGTGCGTAACCGAAGGCAGGGAAGTCAGACGCAGGAGAGCAGAACTTGGTAATAGCCTCAGCAGTTAAATAGCAAAACCAACGGCATAAAAAATAACAAGCTATTGGGTACAAAAACCCGTCGCGGACCAATCAACACGTGCACAAGCACTTACAATAAACAATCCCACACAAAGACATGGGGGGAACAGAGGGTTAAATACACAACAAGTGATTGAGGGAATAGAAACCAGGTGTGAGGAAAAACAAGACAAAACACATGGAAAATGAAAAGTGGATCGATTATGGCTAGAAGACCGGCGACGCCGACCGCCGAGCGCAGCCCGAACAAGGAGAGGACCCGACTTCAGCGGAAATCCTGACAAAGCTACTCTATCCATACTGCATGATTGGAAAAGTAATTTAATGTCGAGCTAAATGGAAAATAAATAAAGGTTTAAAAAGGAACAGAAAGTAACGATATAAACGGGTACTTTGGGTGGGTTGAACCGGTTCAGAACTGTATTTTGCTGGTCGGAACAGTGTAACGAAAAAATGTATATATGGTTCTTTTCAGAACAAAACGATTGGAAAATTATTTTGGTTCCAACCCAGGGTCCTGTGTTGATGTACAAGAGACAAAACACAGGAGCATACAAGTATTTTTAATTTTTTTAATAAAACAAAATCACAAAAGTAGTGCACGGGGCCTTTACTTGTCCTGTATTAGTGTACCTATATAGCCTTCCGTAGCACGGGCAAAAAATAAATAATCTGCACCCCCCTTATCCCCCTGCAGCACCCCCAAACTACTTAGTGCAGCTATGCACAGGATGGGAATGGGGAGTGGGGATGTCACGCCCTGATCTGTTTCACCTGTCTTTGTGATTGTCTCCACCCACCTCCAGGTGTTACCCGTCTTCCCAATTATTCCCAGGGTATTTATTCCTGTGTTCTCTGTTTGTCTGTGCCAGTTTGTCTTGTCAAGTCAACCAGCGTGTTTTTCTGTGCTCCTGCTTTTTCTTGTCTCTGTTTTTCTAGTCCTCCTGGTTTTGACCTTTTGCCTGTCCTGACACTGAGCCCGCCTGCCTGACCATTCAGCCTGCCCTGCCCTGACCTTGAGCTTGCCTGCCTCCCTGTACTGTTTGAAACTCTGACCTGGTTCTGAACTTTTACCTGTCCTCAACCTGCCTCTTGCCTGCCCTTTGTTGTTGAGACTCGAACCCTCTGCCTCCTGTGTCTGCATCTGGGTCTTGCCCTGTGTTGTTATAGGGGATGAATAAACATGTTGCATGTGAGGTAAGCAGGCCAAGATAGCTCCACCATGTCCACTCCTCAGACAGATAAATTAGTAGATGAGAGTTCACTGAGTCTGCAGCAGCTGGCTCCACATTCTGTAACACTGCATCATACAGTAGCATTACATAAAAGTGAGAGGGAGACAGCCATGAAACTTGGAGGGACCAAAATATTCTGTATGTGACCTTTACAGCACTCCCCACTATAAAGAAGGGGAGTAATGTTGTCACTTTGACTCTCTTGCTCTTTCCATCTCTTTCTCTCTGAATCTCAGTCTAACCCTCCACCTTCTCCTTACCTTCTTTGTTGTAGTAGAGGATCTCCACCTTGCGCTCCTCTGACCCTAGCAGGGCCTGTGCCAGCTGTGTCAGGGCAGTCTTCATGGTGCCAGGCCCCACCAAGAACTGGCAGGTGCAGGGCTGCTGCATGATCTCTGCCCGCGAGAAGCCAAACATCTGGCAGAAGCCCTCGTTACAGTAGATAATGCCACAGTTCTTCATCTGAGCGTTGGCTATCAGGAACTTACGATCTGGGAGGAAACCAAGGGGAGAGTCAGAGCAGATATGAAAATGTACGAATATGGTGGGAATGTGGGAATTACAGTACAATTATCATTGAAGGCTTATTACATCAAATGCAATATGCAAAATCGGACATTCTGTCACGTTCTGACCTTAGTTTCTTTTTATGTCTTTGTGTTAGGTTGGTCAGGGGCGTGAGTTGGGGTGGGTAGTCTATGTTCTGTTTTCTATGTTGTTGTATTTCTATGTCTGGCCTGATATGGTTCTCAATCAGAGGCAGCTGTCGATCGTTGTCTCTGATTGAGAATCATATTTAGGTAGCCTGTTTTCCCCATTTTGGTTGGGGTGGTTGTTTCCTGTTTTTGTGTTTGTGTCACCATTCAGGACTGTTTTCGGTTTTCGTTTTCATTCACTTTGTTATTTTTGTATTTTGTAGTGTTCAATTGTTATTAAAATATGACGAACACTTACACGCTGCATATTGGTCCGCATCCTTCATACTCCTCAGACGAAGAGGACGAGAATCGTTACACATTCAAAGTTTATCCAACTTTAGAAACATTGATTTATCATATTCAGGTAATGATCATTTCAAGGAGAAGTCTCTCAATCAGATCCAATTCAAGTCTGGACTGTGTTAATTTCAGTTTCGCATTCAACTAACCACATTCACCTCAACATCAATTTCCATTGAAATTGGAGTAATCAAGTCTGTCCCTCTGCGGCACAAATCATATCAGTGCTGTCACGCCCTGACCTTAGAGAGCCTTTTATGTCTCTATTTTGGTTTGGTCAGGGTGTGAGTTGGGGTGGGTATTCTATGTTCTATTATTTGTATTTTTATGTTTTGGCCGGGTAGGGTTCTCAATCAGGGACAGCTGTCTATCGTCTGTCTCTGATTGAGAACCATACTTAGGTAGCCCTTTTTCCCACCTGTCTTTGTGGGAAGTTGACTTTGTTTATGGCACATAGCCTTTAGCTTCACGGTTTGTTTTGTAGTGTTTATTGTTTTTGTCGGCATTTCCAATAATAAAGGAATATGTACGCCCACCACGCTGCACCTTGGTCCAATTCAATTAACGGCTGTGACAAGTGCAATGATTCAAGATGGCCCCAGAAGGGACTAATACGGAGCAGCTGGACTCAGCAATGACAGTCCGCAATCAAGATTATAATATACTGCAATAGGTTTCAGCCGTCCTTACCTAGGTTCATGAGTGTGGCTATTGTCTCCAGCGCTAATGACAATTGCCTTCGAAGTCACATCAGCTACACTGATATTGTCGTACAGCGTGATATTCAATCAGTACAGTTTATYTTGAAAAGCTGCTCAAACATCTGTGCCTCTGACTCTGTCTCTACTCRTCTTTTTATCCCCTCGTGAAACTGAGTTACACAACTCTCATTCTTCCCCATTTAAACAAATATGAGGAGAGCGATTTGGAGCTTCACCCAGAAAAAGCAGAACCCCTTCCCCCTCCTTGCTCCTCTGTGTAGAGTAAATAGGTGAGGTCGTTTGGTGGAAAGTACATCCTATCCTAAGTCATTATCAATGCCTCAGAACACAGACACCCAGACTCAGATTGTTGCTAAGCAGCAGTGGTRTGGCACACGCATCACCCGGCAGGGTGCTTACGCACGCACACACGCACACAGAGATAAGGAAGACATCAGTTTGATGGGACTTATCGGTCTGTCTCTGAGGACCCCTCTGCAGAGAGTTTTGAAAATCTCAGAGTAACACAATTAATTCCGAAATGTCACCTGCCAGCACAGCAAATTAAACAAGCTGAAATCCTTTAACATGAAATTGAGGTGAAAAGTGGAACATTGCATCTTCTCTCTTTAATGTGGAGCAGCGGTGGAGAGGGTTATTTTGAGCCGTACCCCTGTGGTCAACAGACTGCCTTCACACTGTGACTGAAGAACACTGACAGTGACAGGCACAGTAGTCACAGTCAGACTTACAGTAGCATAGAGATAGGCCACTACTGAGCTAGGGTATAGGCCACTACTGAGCTAGGTTATAGGCCTCTACTGAGCTAGGTTATAGGCCACTACTGAGCTAGGTTATAGGCCACTACTGAGCTAGGTTATAGGTCACTACTGAGCTAGGTTATAAACCACTACTGAGCTAGGTTATAGGTCACTACTGAGCTAGGTTATAAACCACTACTGAGCTAGGTTATAAACCACTACTGAGCTAGGTTATAGGTCACTGAGCTAGGTTATAGGCCACTACTGTAATTGAAGTTCAGTGCTAATCAGAGCCATTCCTCTTATTTAAACAACTGGATTTCTTCTTTGCTGAATGGATCAATAATGTTTTGTTTGAGTGGGTTGCAAAGAAATTCTGGGGCAGTTTCTGAGTGCGCAATAGTCAACTACGATACCTTTTAATTCAAGACAAAAGCACGAAAACGAAGAGGAGGCACTGTGGGTGTAAAGTGTGCTATGATGTGCTGCATAAGGCCCTGTTCAAGAAGGATATCACTCAGTTATATGCACTAACAGAGTGTGTAGTAGTGGTTAGTGGTCACATGCAAACTCTGTAAAGTAAAGACATTATGTACTCTTTCTATCAGGATCCAGTGGTCTGACCAGTTTAAGGACAGAGAACATGTTACACCAACAGGCAGGCAGACAGACAGACAGACAGACTTAAACTGAAGCATCTACTTGATTACAGAAACAGCCATGTAGCACTCATATTAGGATCAATAGAAACTGGGAGGCACAAGGGAGCACTAGACAAATGCATTTGTCTTTACATTTTATTACACTTTGCATGGTTGAAAGGTTACATGGAAAAGGCATTCACTTTCATTTCTACCCAGTCTAATTGTTTGTTGTTGGGATTATACAGTTAAAACAGCTTGCTCATGGTCACATTATGTTATTACTTTTTCAGTCATAATACAAAGTGTGTCCACTTACTTTGTCCATCGAATTTCCGGATAATGGTGTCCAGATAAGTGTTCTGGAGGGCTACATGACCGCGTCTCACAGGCATTTTGACGCAGAAAGATGAGACTTCTCCGACGCATGAACCTCCAGAGTTTTAAATAAATCAAATTAAAGACGAGGTAGGGAAATACCCTATGCAAAAATGGCCCCGCATACAGGCGGGTGCAAAAAGGCGAATTCAATATGCGATGGCTGGTGAGTAAAGCGACAAGGAAATGTCACAAGGCAGCAGCCACGAGGACCAGTTGCTAGGGCGATACAAAAAAAGGCGCTCGCTCCACAGGAGAGAGAACTGGAATCCGGTTTTTGCGTGCGGTACACAGGAAAGTGTAAAAACGTTATTTCATAAGTCATAAAACGTTTCACTTTGCCTACAAAATAGTAAACAGGCTCTACAATTAGTCTTGCCTTGCCAGTCGTTTTCATCTAATGAAGAGAAAAACCAACACCGCCCTCCCCGTCAACAAGATCAAAGAGAAGTGAAAGAAAAAGGGTAAATCGAAGTCTTCACCGCTACGTTTCATCCGGACAGTAGAAGAAGCTACTATTTGGCGAATCTCGGATGCCCTCCCCATTTGACAGGGTTGACCAAGCACTGCACGGGGCAGGGGGAGTTATCATCCCACCAGACGCGCCTGCCACTTTTTGACAGTGAGCAGAGACACCCTCATCAACTGCTTCGCTGCACATCACACGTCTCTACGCTCAAAATAGTCCCCCCCCCCCCCTCTCTCTTTGGCCTCTGAAATGCTCCTCTTCATTTCTTTAATCTCAATAAATGACTGGGTGAAGCTATCAGTCCAGTGTGTTTGTGTATGATCCATAAATGTTTCATTTGGGGAATTCATGCTATAAGTGACCACACAGTTAATGGTCCAATGCAGCNTTTCATTTGGGGAATTCATGCTATAAGTGACCACACAGTTAATGGTCCAATGCAGCTGTTTTTATCTCAGTATCAAATCATTTCTGGGTAACAATTAAGTACCTTACTGTGATTGTTTTAAATGAAAATTATCAAAAAGAAACAAAAGTAGCTTCTTCGCAAAGAGCAATTTCTCAAGACAGAGTTTTGCTATGACTGTTTTTTCAAACATCTCTTACACTAAAAGGGCATTATCATCATTTTCACAATTTCACAGTTTTATTCCAACATCATAGGGTGGAAATATATATAAAACACAGAGAAATCACGTTTTTGACTACACTGGGCCTTTAATAAAATAAAATAGACAAACAAGATCACAGTTCTGGGAACCGGCATCCCCCTCCTCATAAACAGCCACTGAACCAAGAGGCAGATAAGAAAAGATACAGATAAAMGTGAGAAAACTTAACATGGGCTGGAAGGTGTCATCAACACATGTCAAGTAGAATGRCTTATGCATGCCTCAAGTCATCCTGTCAAACCATTGGTACAAATTCTCACGTCTCACGTCTCAAAGCTCCTTCAACCTTCTGCTCCCTGAGCCAGTCACTGATAACACTGGCGACGGCTGAGAAGATTGGAGAAGATTCACCGAAAATTATGTGAAACGGCGAGGGCACTTCGACTTAACAAGAGACACAGTCTGGGTATGTTTTGATGACAGTATATAGCAGGGCCRCAACCTAACCATTATACTACATGCTAATTACCAATATGGCAAGAGCCTGGACCTGTGGAGGATGGTGGGAGGAGTTATAGGAGGACGGGCTCGTTGTAATGTCTGGAATGGATATCAAACACATCAAACATATGGAAACCACGTTTGACTCCATTTATTCCATTCCAGACATTACAATGGACTTGTCCTCCTATAGCTACTCCCACCAGCCTCCTCTGGCCTGGACATACACTTGCACACACCCACAGACACACACCCACACAGGCACTAGGTTTTTTTTATGATGACAGTGTGGCAGCAGGTGCAGGTGTAGATTATTGAGGGGACACAGGAGAGGGCCCAAGTGCCCACATGGTATCTGTGCCAGAGAAGAGACAGGCACTAATGACCAACTGGGGTGTGTGTTCCGAACAACACTTGTCTCAGTTTCTAAGGAGAACAGATGAATTCCATATACTGTACGTACAGTTGAAGTCGGAAGTTTACATACACCTTAGCCAAATACATTTAAACTCAGTTTTTCACAATTCCAGACATTTAATCCAAGTAAAAATTTCCTGTCTTAGGTCAGTTAGGATCACCACTTTATTTTAAGAATGTGAAATATCAGAATAATAGTAGAGAGAATCATTTATTTTAGCTTTTATTTCTTTCATCACATTCCCAGTGGGTCAGACGTTTACATACACTCAATTAGTATTTGGTAGCATTGCCTTTAAATTGTTTAACTGGTAAAACATTTCGGGTAGCCTTCCACAAGCTTCCCACAATAAGTTGGGTGAATTTTGGTCCATTCCTCCTGACAGAGCTGGTGTAACTGAGTCAGGTTTGTAGGCCTCCTTGCTCGTACACCACTTTTTCAGTTCTGCCCACATATTGTTTTATAGGATTGAGGTCAGGGCTTTGTGATGGCCACTCCAATACCTTGACTTTGTTGTCCTTAAGCCATTTTGCCTCAACTTGTGAAGTATGCTTGGGGTCATTGTCCATTTGGAAGACCCATTTTCGACCAAGCTTTAACTTCCTGACTGATGTCTTGAGATGTTGCTTCAATATATCCACATAATTTTCCTACCTCATGATGCCATCTATTTTATGAAGTGCACCAGTCCATCCTGCAGCAAAGCACCCCCACAACATGATGCTGCCACCCTCGTGCTTCACGTTTGGGATGGTGTTCTTCGGCTTGCAAGCATTCCCCTTTTTCCTCCAAACATAACAATGGTCATTATGGCCAAACAGTTCTATTTTTGTTTCATCAGACCAGAGTACATTTCACCCAGAAAGTACGATCTGTTCCCCATGTACAGTTGCAAACCGTAGTCTGGCTTTGTTATGGCGGATTTGGAGCAGTGTATTCTTCCTTGCTGAGCGGCCTTTCAGGTTATGTCGACATAGGACTCATTTTACTGTGGATATAGATACTTTTGTACCTGTTTCCTCCAGCATCTTCACAAGGTCCTTTGCTGTTGTTCTGGGATTGATTTGCACTTTTCGCACCAAAGTACGTTCATCTCTAGGAGACAGAACACATCTCCTTCCTGAGCGGTATGATGGCTGCGTGGTCCCATGGTGTTTACACTTGCGTACTATTGTTTGTACAGATGAACGTGGTACCATCAGACGTTTGGAAATTGCTTCCAAGGATGAACCAGACTTGTGGAGTCTACAATTTTTTTCTGAGGTCTTGGCTGATTTCTTTTGATTTTCCCATGGTCAAGCGAAGAGGCACTGAGTTTGAAGGTATGCCTTGAAATACATCCACAGGTACACCTGCAATTGACTCAAATGATGTCAATTAGCCTAACAGTAGCTTCTAAAGCCATGACATAATTTTCTGGAATTTTCCAAGCTGTTTAAAGGCACAGTCAACTTAGTGTATGTAAACTTCTGACCCACTGGAAGTGAAAAAATCTGTCTGTAAAAAATAGTTGGAAAAATTACTTGGGTCATGCACAAAGTAGATGTCCTAACCGACTTGCCAAAACTATAGTTTGTTAACAAGAAATTTGTGGAGTGGTTGAAAAACGAGTTTTAATGACTGCAACCTAAGTGTATGTAAACTTCCGTCTTCAACTGTATGTACCTGTCCACCGGTCTATATATCCCTTTTTCTTATGATTACAGTTTTCTACAATCACTTTGGCACTAATTTCAGGGGCGGCAGGTAGCCTAGTGGTTAGAGCATTGGGTCAGTAACCAAAAGGTTGCTAGATCAAATCCCTAAGCTGACAAGAACAAGGCAGTTAACCCACTGTTCATAAGCTGTCATTGTAAATAAGAATTTGTGCTTAACTGACTTGCCTAGTTAAATAGTAATTTCAGAACCTTGTAGTCATTTTTCAAAACTCTAGACACAAAACTCAAAACAGTCATCACTTGTAACACAGGCTGTCCAATGTTCAAAACATTGCATTGTAGATTCATATCTTTAAAGAAACCTTGCACTAATTTGTCATGAAATACCATAGGAACATTAATTTAGATCACCCACACACAAGATACCGATAGTTTCACTGTGTAGTTCTTTGTACAATCATTCAATATTGTAGTACAAAATATGTGATACATGTTTCATTATGGTACTACACGTAAATACATCACTGTAAAAGGACAAGTAGAGAGAATACTACAGACACAGTGGAATCATTGAACAAAACTTGACATTTATTGATGAAATACAATAAAATCACAACATAGGTTTCTTTGAATTAAAGCAAAAATAATTAGCGATAAAAAAAATAAAAAAATACAGTAAAACGTCAACTGCAGTGTTCCTCACCTGGCTTACTGTAAAAAGAAAAACAAAGGATTAATTACTGTACTTCTATATTTCCATCAACCCTGTCTTGTGGATTTGGCCACAGGTTCTCATCCACATCGCAATGGATGTTTTCATTAGCCAAACAGCTTGGGAAGAATTTTCATGCCTGACACTGGTCTGCCGTGATGTCGTTGCATGCGTCATTCATGGCCTGGAGAAGGGTGGCTTGTTCATGAGGGAGCCTATCATATACCTTCCACCCCCATGTGGAGAAAGATTCCTCAATCGGCTTAAGGAAAGGAGAGTAAGGGGTAAGTACAGTGTGGTAAATTGTGGATGGGCCTGAAACCATGCTTGCACCATTTGAGCATGATGGAACCTGACATTATCCCACACAATGACATAGGTCACGCCATCAGCTCTACAGACCTGATTTAGGTCATCAAGGAAGGTTACAAGGAGAGCTGCTGTCACGTTCCTGACCTGTTTTCAGTTGTTTTTGTATGTGTTTAGTTGGTCAGGGCGTGAGTTGGGGTGGGCATTCTATGTTATGTGTTTCTATGTTGGTTAATGGGTTACCTGATATGGTTCTCAATTAGAGGCAGGTGTAATTCATTTCCTCTGATTGAGAACCATATTAAGGTAGGATGTTCTCACTGTTTGTTTGTGGGTGATTGTCTTCCGTGTCTGTGTTTGTCGCGCCACACGGGACTGTTTCGGTTTGTGTAGTCTATTCCTGTTCTGCGTGTTTATGTACGTTTTTCCAGTTCAGGTCTGTCTACGTCGTTTTGTTATTTTGTTTATTATCAAGTGTAGTTCGTTTTCGTCTTGTTTAATAAATTCATCATGTCGTCATTACCCGTTGCGTCTTGGTCCAATCTCTCTCCTCAAGACGATCGTTACAGCTGCATTATATGATTCAATACGAGGTCTGCGTCCCACCACACCATCTTCCGATATAGCCGCACACATGGCGATGTTGGCCCCACGTTGTCCAGGTACTTGGATGGTTACCCGCTGGCCAATAAAATTCTGACCTCTCCTCCTTGTCTTGGCCAGGTTGAAGCCTGCCTCATCCAAAAAGAGGAATTTGTGATGGTTTTCGTCAGCATCCAGCTCCATCATCCTCTAAAAATACATTTTGGAAAGAAAATTACTGATTACAATGATGTAGAACTTTTTGGGAATTTTTCACAACAGGCATCTTGAAACTGAACATGCCTGAAGCTACTCAGTCCTCAGTTGTTTCACTCTGTCTGCATTTCTTTCAAAAGGCACATGGTATAGCTGTTTTAGAGACACCTGGTGCCTTTTCAGCATGCGTGCAATAGTCAGCAAACTTATGGCATCCACATTGTTGAACATGTGGTCATTGTCCAAGATGTGCTGCCGAATTTCTGTAAGGCGAATATAATTTCCGTGCCGAACCAAATTGACCACAGCCCGTTCTTGTTGGTCAGTCAGAATTTTGCCTCTGCCTCCCCTATTTGGCCTAGTCTCAATTCTGCAGGGAAACAGTAAGAACACATTTAGTCACATCACCTACTCTGTGGTACACATTGGCATGCAGTATACAGTAATTTGACAATTGAGAGTAGCCTAATGTTTAGTGCATGCTGAAGACTTACCGGTTCTCATTGCGGAAAGTTCTGATGATTGAGGCCACAGTTGAACTTCTGAGGTTTGGTTTAATCATTGTAGCTGCCTCAGTCATTGTCATGCCATTATTTACGACATGGTCTACAACTACTGCTCGGATTTCATTGGACACTCTGCTGTTGCTGCCGCTGTCTTGGTCCGTGGCCTTGTCCTCTACCACGTTCCCCCACACCTCTCAAACGAGGCCCACAACCACCTCTCAGAAGGGGTGCTTGTCCCCTGCCATTCCTTTGACCACCACGTCTTCCTCGTCTTCCTCCTCCCACTGCTTGACTTCTATTACCTGCCGGCTCCGTGTTATCGCTATGTTGTTGTAGGTGGATACCACTCATTTCACTATATACTCGTACCACAATGTGAAATCAATCATCAGTAACGAGTTGGCAGTATTGGAAAATAAATTACAAGGGCCTGCATACATACACTCACCGGCCACTTTATTAGGTACACCTGCGTGTTAACGCAAATAGCCTGCTCCTTCGAACAGCGAATCATGTGGCTGCCTGCAACTCAGTATATAGAGTATAGAGAGCTTTAGTTGTTGTTCAACCAAACATTAGAACGGGCAAGGTGCCACACATGGTGGTTCCAGCATGTCAGAAACAGCTGCCCTAATGGGATTTTTACGCACCACAGTCTCTAGAGTTTACAGAGAATGATGCGATAAACAAAACACATTCAGTGAGCGGCAGTTCTGTGGGCAAAACACCTTGTTAATGAGAGAGGTCAGAGGAGAATGTCCAGACTCATTCAAGCTAAAAGAAAGGCCACAAATACTCAAATAACAGCCGTTTAAAACAGTGGTGTGCAGAAGGGCATCTCTTAACGTACAACACCGTGAATAATTCAGGCTGTTGTGGAGGTCAAATGGGATCCTACCCAGTACTAGATAGGTGTACCTAATAAAGTGAGTGTACAGTGATATCAAATCTGAAAACATGGTCTGGAAAAGTGGTACATGGGACCATAGAAACAGTGTCTAATAAAGAATGATGATGAAATATTACATCCATAGATAATGTAGTGCAATTGGTTCATGTTCGACGGTAATTGGTGTCAATGGATCTCGTTATCCTGAAACTTTCATGATCTAAACATGGAGTATTGTTTGTCAGTTTCCATAAAACTATGCATTAACAATAATGCAACAGTTACTTATCATTTTGTGCAGTTGTATCAATTGATAGTTAGATCATTGTAATGAAATTAATAGACAGTCATCTCAGATGTAATGTGTGAATTGCATTTTGAAATGGTAATGCTTTGATGTTAAGTTGTGTCATTTTGAACAGGTGATTTTAGTTCAATTAACAAATTATCTTAGCTGTATGTGTATTGTAGCCAAGCAATTGTAAAAAGTGTTAGTTTTGAAAAATGTTCATTTTGATCATCGGTTGTGAGTTTTGTGTCTAAAGTTTTGAAAAATGACATCAAGGTTCGGGAATTAGTGCCAAAGTGATTGTAAAAAACTGTAATATGAATCATCCCAACACTGATGTGTTATCACAGGTGCAGCGAAATGCTTATGTTTCTAGCTCCAACAGTGCAGTAATATCTAACAATACAAAACAATACACACAAATCCCAAATATAAAATAAAATAAATTAAGAAATATCAGAATGAGCAATGTCAGAGTCCAGTATGGATATAATGGTGTGTTTATAGACAGTATGGACAGTATATGAATAGAAAAGGTGTGTACAGCAGTAGTTATATAGGATGAGCCTTTACTAGAATACAGTATATACATATGAAATGGGTTCAGTGACAATGTACGTAGGGCAGCAGTCTCAAAGGTACAGGGTAGTAACAGTGATTAAGGTTCAGGGCAGTTGCAGGGTACTGGGCGGAGGCCGGCTACTGGTGACTATTACAGTTTTTTCCAACTGCTTACACAAGTTTTCAAAACTGTCTCCTTTTTTCAAAACTCTACACACAAAATGCAAAATGCCTCACATCTCCTTCAAAATGTAACACTGCATTCAAAATGCCATAAAACACATGTCAGAATGAAGCATTTTCATCAAATGGCAAACACTGCTTTCATAATAGTACATTTTTGATTACATGTAAACACTGTTGTTCTAAATCTAAAGCTCTTTGGTCTTCATAAGCTTTTATCTACATTTCAATACAATGTTCTACAGTGAAAGTAATCTGCTGAGAGGGGTAACAAGTACACTGTAAACACCAATGCAATGTAGAAACAGAAAATATTTATTAGGCCAAACATGACTGTTGTATACAGTAGCATACAACAAAACCATAAACATATGTAAACCATATTCTTTAGAATACAGTAAAGAACACAATTGTGTGTGTGGGGTCCCGGGGGCCAGTCCAGGAATTGGTAGGGGGGGGGGGCAGTCACCAGTGCTAAGCTACGCTTCACTCTTCTCCGGCCTGGGTCTGGCCAGATACTTCGTCCACATCACAAGATACATTTTCTCTTGCCAAACATCGAGGGAAGTATCTCCTAACATGGCGTATCCAACCTTGGACAGAGGCAACCTCTATGTCCCCACATGCGTCCTCCATTGCCTGGAGAAGCGGCATGTGGGCATAGGTTGGCGATCATACACTTTCCAGCGCCAGGCTGAGAAGAATTCCTCTATGGGATTTAGAAAAGGTGAATATGGGGTAGGTAAAACTACAAATTGTGGATGGGTGGCAAACCAGTTTTGGACCAGAACAGCCCGGTGAAATCTAACATTGTCCCATAAAACCACAAATCTAGCAGGCTCCTGATCTGGATCAGGGACAAGCATTGTGTAAATTGCATCCAGAAAGTGAGCATATGGCCCGTGTTGTACGGACCCAGTGTGGCATTGTGATGGAGGCCCGTTTTGAGTGATGGCAGCACACATAGTTATATTACCCCCACGCTGTCCAGGGACATTAGTAATTGCCCTCTGTCCTATTACATTTCTTCCGCGGCGCCTGGTTTTGGTGAGGTTGAAGCCAACCTCATCCACATAAATAAACTAATGGCGAATTACATGGGCATCCAGCTCCAATACTCTCTGTAACAGACAAAATTATATACAATGAGTAAATATGGCATGTCTGAAGTACTGGAAGTAGTGTTGCATACATACCTCTACAAAGTCATGTCGCATATTCTTGACTCTGTCAGAGTTTCTCTAAATGGCACCTTGTAAATGTGTTCATCGTCACTCGGTGCCGTTGGAGGATGCGTTGTATGGTCGACAGGCTTACAGCATTGATGTTGTTAAATATGGTGTCATTATTCAAGATATGCTCTCTTATCTCTCGAATCCTAATTGCATTGTTGGCCAAAACCATATTTATAATTGCAGTCTCTTGTACATCTGTAAACAAGCGTCCTCGTCCTCCATGATGTCTTTGCCTTTCCACTCTGTACAGAATTCAAACACAGTATGTGTTCAGCATAGGAACTGTAAACAATGTACAAAAATGTAGTACAGCATGATAACCAACCTCATTCATTCAATGCAGTGCGAGTAAATGGATGGCTTAGAGTACAAATGTTTATGCAATACTATGCAGTCATACGTATTTTACAGTACATACTGTAATGCTAAAATAGTCATTAGATAGTTGCATACCTGTTCTCATTTCTGAAGGTTCGAATATGGACGCCACTGTAAATCGACTCAAGTTGGACTCTCAGTCCAGCTTCTCTCATGGTCAAACCGTGGTTGATCACATGATCAACAAGTGTTGCCCTAATCTCATCAGAGATGGTCTCCTTCCTTCTCTTCTTTGCCCTCGTCCTCTTCTTCCTCTCCTCTCCCTCCTACTCCTCTTGCTCTCTGTCCATTGTTGGCATCCATTGTTATAAAACAGGTAATCTGACCTTTGACCTATTTATAGGCCTATACTACAGTAAAGCAGTGATTGGTTAGTGATCAGTTAAGCTATTACAGTTTTTTTGGATTGCTCACACACTAAAATTAAAAGTAGTACACTATTAGCAAAACCTTACACTCAAGAAGCAAAACATCAGCCCATAATTGCACAACTATAAGCACATTGTCAACCTCACACTTGTTGCCAAAACTCTACACACAGTGATTTGCAAAACACTAAACACACTTAACATACATTACACACAAAAATCTATCATGAAGTCACGTCCTTGCAATACCAAAGCACTGACTGTCAAATTACCCACACGTCCAACCAATTGGTTCAACACAGTCATCAGGTGGCAACACTCGTTTGCTTAATTGTAGACACACCAATCAGGTGTGATAAGCACTATAAAAGCAGCAGGTGAGTTCATCGGTCTTCAAGCACAATGGAAAGAGTCAGAGAAAGAGTAAGACGAGGAAGAGGCGAGGAGGAGGACGACGACGAGACGAGGAGGACGAGGACAGAGGAGGAGCAGAGAGGCAGGAGACGAGGGAGGACGAGAGAGAGAGAACGAGGAAGAAGCGAGGAGGAGGAGGACGAGGAGAGGAGGAAAGGGGAGGAGAGGAAAGAGAGAGGAAGACAAGAAGGTGCTCAAAGAGGACCGAATCTGACAAATGAGATCCGCGCAACACTGGTTGACCACGTTGTCAACCACGGCCTGACGCTGAGGGAGGCTGACTGCGAATACAGCCAAATCAAGCCGATATACAGTGGCAAGTGTGATGAGAACATTTCGACTGGAAAAAGGTATTAAAAATATCATCATATCAAAAACATCTGCACGTTATTAGTAACTGCTCTACTTGTACTGTATCTACTATCAGCACTTCTTTACTCTTTCTCTGTAATATATCTGACTATTGTAACTGTTTTTTTTCTACATAGGATATTCAGGGACGACAAAGGACTCTCTATGTTCACAGAACAGCAAGAGAGGGAGATAGTAAACATGGTTTCTATGCTAATACACTAAACCCATACATGTCAATAACCACCCATTTTTCAACGATATCAGGTCTCAACATCAACCTAACGCATCCTAAAAAAAACAATATTCAAATGAAGCCAATTTATCGAGTGCCTTTCGAGCGCAATTCCGAAAGGTGAAACGACTGCGGCATGATTATGCAGAGGTATGTATTCACTTTAGCAGTGATCTTGCATACTGTCTCATAATCTTTTACTGTACTGTAATATGTATACTAGATCTACACTGAACTACACAATTTTGCCTGACACTGTTTTTCAGAGAGTTTTACGAATGGAGGAGATCCAGCATGAGATTCATTTACGTAGATGAGGCTGGGTTCAACCTGATGAGAACACGAAGGAGGGAAGAAACGTCATTGGCCACAGGGCTATAGTCAATGTCCCAGGGCAACGTCGGGTAATATAACACTCCTGATGCAGCCATTACACAGAATGGGGTCCTCCACCGCCATGCCATAGGGCCTTACAAACACAGCACTCATACTTACATTCTTGGACCAATTGCACAACATAACAGCAGCAAATCAAATCGATCATATGCAATACATTGTTGTCTGGGACAATGTGTCTTTCCACCGCTCTGCTCTGGTTCAGAACTGGTTTCAGCAACATCCACATTTCACCGTCCTATATCTTCCACCATACTCTCCATTACTCAACCCCATAGAAGAGTTTTTCTCGGCATGGAGGTGGAATGTATATGATCTCCGTCTCCAGGCTGACAGGTACCCCTCATCCAAGCCATGGAGGAGGCCTGTGACCAGATGGAGGTAGCAGCAATGCAAGGATGGATTCGTCATTCAAGACGTTTCTTTCCAAGGTGTCTTGCTAATGACAACATTGCCTGCGTGGTTTGTATGAAATTCTCTGGCCAGGATCCAGCTAGGCGGAAGACAATGTCCTAGTTATTATTATTATTTTTTTTTTGAACTTACAATACGTAAAGTGATGTTTGGTTACAGTATTATGAATCTCCATGTCAACTTTTGGGCGTGTTTGAGAAATAAATGAGTTTCTTCAGTCTGCAACATTGTCTCTGTGTAGGTTTGTTGGAAATACATATAATTTGTACTTTGTTGATGTAGCCTACTCTAATCATAGGGAAGTAGAAGTGCTAAAAGTGTTTTAGGTGTATCACAGCAGAGTGTAACTCGTGCAAACAGAGTATAGTAATGTGAACGTGTGTGTTTTCATTATGGTAACAAAGTGTGTTTTAAACAAGAGAGTGTATAGTTTTTACAAGAGTGTTTAATTTTGCAAAGGATCTGTAGGTTGTTTTGCTAAGTTGGGTGTGGTTGTGCTAATTGTGTTCGTGTGTTTTGCAAACACCCGGGCCCTGTTTTTGAAAATCGTGCTTAAGCAATCAAAAAAAAACCTGTAGTGTTTAGCACATGTGAGAGTGTGTGTGTGACCTGGTGAATAAGTGTAAGCATTTTGATTGGTTAGTGTTTTGGAAAAAGGAAAGCAAAGTCACTTCCTGTTAGATTTTGTGTTTTGTTTAGGTCAGAGAATTGTTGTGTAGTGATTTGAAAAAGTGTTTTATGGCAATTGACAACTGAGTCAAGGGTGGAGAAATAGCTTTGGTTTTGGATATTTGCGTGTTGTAGTTTTTGCACTTTGGTGAGAGGATTAAAATGATTTGTGACAATGAAAAGAATTTTGTGGTGTAAGCAGTTGGAAAAACACTGTAAACGTTGCAGATGGCCTCGAGTTGTTGAGGACTTGGTGGGTTGTGGTTGAGTCTGTGTCCGTGTCCCGTGTCGTGTCCGTGTCCGTTCCGTTTGTCCGTTGTCGGCCGTGTCCGTGTCCGTGTTCTGTACTGTGCTGTGTCGATCCACGAGGTTTCATAATTCGCATTGTGCTATTGCTTTAAATGTTTGTAAAGATACCACCGATCATTTAGGTGGATGTCACTTGACATGCTCTCTGTCATCTCCTGTAGCTCTGATGTATGCCAGATCTTTTGGGTAACGTGTCCGTGGTGTGTGTGGTGTGTTGATGTGTGTGGACATTGTGTGTGTGTGTGTGTGTGTGTGTGCCTTGTGTCGTGTGTGTGTGTGTGTGGTTGTGGTGGTGTGTGTGTGTGTGTGGTGTGTGAGCTGAGAGTATTACACAGTCACCACACAGTTACAGAGTTTTTGACCCAATCAATTCAGCCTGGAAAAACCTCTGATGTGAAAAATCTGATTGGTTGGTCAAAGAGCAATTAGTGGAAAGAAATATCAGAATTGAGATTAGCTGTTCCTATGTAGAATTGTATGTCGCTTAGTGTGTTCAAAAAGTCACTGCAGTTTTATGGAGCTGCTTAGAGAATCAAAGAGACAGAAGAGAGTTTGCTTTAGGGTGTGGGTGGGTATCTGGTGGAGGGTTGACTTGCTTGTTCTGTGTGTTTTGTCTCAATAGGGCTTGATGAAATGGGGCTAAAATTTAACCATCAACACACGGATGCCTTCCCATGGACCCGTTTGGTGACAGGGCCGAGTACCCTAACTTCATCTATAGTGCAGAATGTGTATAGTATAGGAGGGGAGAGGACGAAGAGGGGCTGAGGGAGCAAGGGGTGCTGGACATGGCAACACGAGCTGGATGTGTATGAATGCTCACACAATCTTATGCATTTATTCCTATTACCAGCTTTTAGTTCTCTGTATGTACCTGTTTACTAAAAGAGCTGAGTACTGGAAGTAGGTGATTGATGAGAAAGAGTGCTTGATGTTTCTCGCGTCTCGATACATAACAATGCGATTAGGGAGCTCATTATGGGTTCTTTAGTCGTAGAGACTAACAAACACACACGAGTGTCTAAGTGTCAAGGAAAGAATTGGCAGATGGCAGCATACTCTATTATCCTCATTTGATGATTATTTGGAGTACAAATGAATGGTGATAATTTTAGACATCCTCTCTCATGGAGTGAAAGTGAGGTCTGTATTCCAGGAGCGCCGGTGAGTTGCATAAGCTGTGTTAGGTTTGTACAGGGTATGATACGTGATTGTTGGTGTCAATAAAGCCGTGGTTGGATTGTACAGGGATATGATGTGATGTTTGGGTCATAAGCCATGTGGTGGATTGTACAAGCGGGTTAGAGTGATCGTTTGGGGTCAATTAAAGCCAGTGAGGTGGATCGTGTACTATGGGATTGAGTGATGTTTGAGGGTCAATAGCCGTGGCTGGATTGTAAGGGTTTGAGTGATTGTCTACTCGGAGGTCATATATAGGGAAACTTTTGATGTCTGTGTGGATGAGAAGAAAGACACACTCTTACCCATAACCCTTCATTGTACCACCCCCTGTTTCTCTTCGTAGTTCTACAGCCGTATGGCTGGCTGCAGGGAGAAATAGGCTCTTTCGAATACCGTAAACTTCAGTGACACTCTAGCACCCGACCTCATCCGAGAAATATAGAATAGGCTGGAAAAGTTGCTATTTGAGACCGCAACCCACAATACATCAGGCCCACAACCCCTGGTGGAGTGCCATTGTTTTGTATACTGGCCAGAATTCCTTTTTCAAGCTCGAGCCACCTCCCATCTCTAACCTGAGTACTACGCAAGCATTTCCATGAAACAAGAAGACACTGACGCGCTAAATAGACACATCAAATCAAATCGCGAATATTTTATTTTCCATGCGGACCAAAGATACAACAGGTGTAAGTATAGCACCTACAGTGAAATGCTTACTTAACAAAGCCCTTACAACAATTGCACAAGTTTTTCCACCAGACAAAGATAAGTGCTTAAGCTTATAAAAAATAGCATAAGCTAAACACAACAAACTTCAAAAACACAGCTACCAAATACACTCTTTAACGAGCCCCCAGCAGCCCTCACCCACCCCAACACACAAATAACACACGCTTATGCAGTAGACAGAAGTTGCTTATATGGAGTTAACAGAGGGTACGGGAAACCAGAGTCATGATGAAAGTGGGGGCGCAGGAGTTTATCGGAAGTTATATTGAGGTGGTAATATGTACATTGTAGGAAAGTTAAAATGACTATGCAATATAATAAACAGGAGGGTAGCACCACAGCAGCTAAAAGAAGGGGGGAGGAATGATGGACGGGAAATCCAAGTGACAGATTGTAACTAAACCATAGTCTGGGTAAGCCATTTGATTGAGACTTCGTCAGGAGTCTACTAATTTTCTCATAGGGAGTAAAAAGACTATCTTAGAGAACCCTTTTGGAACTTGACTTGGCTTCCAGTAGGAGTGTACCCAGCGGTGGTGCCGTGCGGCTGCATCGTACTAGCTTGCGTACCAGGTTCAAAGTTAGATTCCACCCACCCACATGACCTCGCGGACACTCTCCTGTTGTAACTGTTGATATGTTTGCAATTTGGTTAACACGTGCGACTGTAATTAGAGGGTCCTGGAGGCAGAAAGCTTGGGCCCCAGTGATGTACCCTCTGGACTGTACCCAGTCTGTGGTGTGCTTTTGCGGTTCGGAGGGCCGAGCAGTGGCCATACCAGGCAAGTGATGCGACCAGGTCCAGATGCTCTCGCAATAGTCAGCTGATAGAACCTTTTGAGGATCTGTGAAGCCCATGCCAAAATCTTTTCAGTAGATGCTGGTAGTAGGCATTGTCCTGCCCTCTTCCTCTTCATGTCTTGTTGTGTGTTTGGAGCGGTTAGTTTGTTGGATGTGGAACAAGGAACTTGAAGCTCTCAACCGTGCTCCACTAACGGATAGGCTGTACTTCACACACAGCACCAAATCTACACATACACCATGAGGGTGTGCCCTACACACAGTGTGTGGCTTATGAGAGGAGCTTACTAGAAAACGGGAGGACGCGTGCTCATTGAAATGCTGAACGACGTGGTTTTATAAAATGGGAGCGAGTTAGTCATAACAACCACTAATCTCTCCGAACGCGACTCCTCATGATATTGACGAACCGTTGGCGCATGTTGTGGGCCGATTCCCATTTTGCATCCAGCAATTCAAACCTGGTCCTCTATAGTCTCCTCCAGCCTCCACTGTACACAACCACTAACCACGAGAAATACATTGACATGTATCAATGAGTAAAGGATGGCCTCTGCGTGACTGGGACTCCTATATACCTGCACCCCACATACATACACACGTACGCATATCTCCTCCTTCAACTCCTTTCTGGCTGTTTGTCAGAAGGGGCCCAGAGAACAGTGTATATGGTGAGGTTGTGTGTGGGGGGCCACTGAGAGCACTTATATAATCTCTGTTTGAGTCATTGTCCACACAGGAAGACTCATAGAGTCTGGGCAGGGAGTGAAGTGAAGGGTCCTTGAGGGCTGAATGTGTGGATAGGTTGTTGGATCATTCAACACAGTGTTACAGTCTGACCCCGTCTGTGAGAGAATATACTGTCTATATGCTTCTGTAGGGGCCTGGGCAGAGCACTGACAATGACACTGGCAAGTGACGATGACAGTACTGTAAATCTAGGCTTTGGTGCTGTCATGACGTTGGCCTGGGGGTAGGTTTATGACATTCATAAATACCTCTTCCCCCCTTTTTCCTCTCTCTACTCTACTGATGTGACATTAGAAAACCCCTTGGTTAACATAGAGATTCTGGGAACATCAGAAGTTGGGGGGAAATTAACTATATTCTGGTAATCCTACCAAGTGAACATATGCGGTGGTACTTAAGGTATGTTATGTCAGTTCGGTTGTCATCTGGCACATTCTCATCAATGATAGAATGACATAAACTCTACAGTGGAAAGTCTACACATCAGAGTTATCGGATTCACATGGAATTGTTGTTCAATTGAAATGTTTGAATATGAAATTATTCGTGATGGGATGAAATGTGATTTTAGCTTCTAAGATGTGAGATTTGGATTTTCATGAGTGAATTAGGCCCGACTCAGTGGTCCGCCCACGTGAAGAGACATAGGTTGTAAACTATGAAACACACCCCTTTTCTCCCTCCACTATATAAGCTCTTGACGAAAATGTAACCTCCTGTTCCGAGGATGTGAGGACGACGGTCCGATGTCAGAATGGTTCAGATAATAACTACAGAACGAAGCCAACATCAGCGTGAGCTTTGGTTGCGAATGGTATGAACTTTGAACTCTTATTCACTATAGAAGTGATACCTCCTAGACGTTGAGTTAGCAACAGCAGCTGCAAACGTAAATTAGGATAGGACAGACAGAGTATTCCGTCTACCACACAACAACGTTACTACAACGTACCCAATTGACCAGCAGAGACATTCTTCAAAGGACAAAGGACTCGGCTGGGCAACACGGCCTTCCACCTACCACCAACCTACCGAAGCGCAGCTCAGAGTAAATATTTATTGCATTTTCCTTTTCCAAATGGGCGGTAATTTAGAATGCATAGGATACTGTATTTACGATAGCATGGCTTCTTTCTTTGTTCCTCAAGTCTTCCCGCTCTTTCACTCAAACCCAGCCCCCTTTTCTTTTGTGTAACCAGCTGTCATATCTGTTTCGCCCGCTAGGGACGTTTTCCTTTATGACGTAATTTGTAATCAAGGTATGATTAATTCTGTGTGATTAGTTAGGTATTTAGTAAATAAATAATTAAACCCAATTTTGTATTGCTGATTCAACTTGTTAGCCAGGGTTCGTGAAGATAACCAAGAATTTACAACTTTCAGATGAGACTGAAATAAGGTGACGATTAATATTGACTGCTATTGATTTAAGAAATATTATTAAAGGAGAGTCTTTAAGAGTTTACTTCGGAAGATGACAGCTTCTATAAATATTCTTCTGGCGCCCACAACACGAGTTTCTAACAGTGGTGTACGCACTATCAACAACTGTGAGGGTGCTGGGTATGATAAAATAAAGTCATTGAAAAAATGTCCGATACAGTATGAGCTGGTACTGTATCTATCTTAATGTCATGAGCTTCACACAACATACAACGGTACAAACAGTGTCAATCCAAGTACAGCGCTTGTGTGGACTAAAGAACAGGGCAAATATAAAAACTGGTGGCGGACAGTTTAACAAGAACAAGATACGGCATCATTCAGAAACACAAAAAACTAATGCCAAACAAGAATGGACTTTATTAGTGTGTAGCAGGGTGATGTCATAACTGGGGTTGGTCATATCTAAGTGTATATTACAAGTCTGTAAGGTTTTTCTTAGACTGGCTAACTGCAGTGTGTGTAGCTGTTGGCTACTGTAAGATGCAGACAAGGAAAGAATAAATAGTACAGAGGCTGGACGGATGAAGACATCGAAGGGCAAAGCAGAGGGACGGGAGGAGGAAAAGGCAGGCACATTAGAAGAACGGTTACGGTTTGGTCCTTAGTGAAATGAATCGAAAGAAGCCGTCTGTAGGCACTTCTGTAGCTGAATGGTAGGTGACAGGGGTGTCAGTTTGTTTATGTCAGACAGGGGTTCTAAGGAGCAGCATGGGTAGAGAGCTGGGATAAACAGTTTAGCTGTTTGTGAGCTAAGGTCACCCGCCAACCCTCTTCACTCTCCTCCACCCTCCTCCTCTCCTCCTCTCCTCCAAACCCCTCTCTAACACCGTCCCGTCTCACACCGCGTGCAAGCCCCCATGGCTTCTTGTGCAGAGAGGGGGCATGTTCGCAGAGGGAGACACCATGTAACCCCCCCGCTCCACCACCAACCAAGCTATCTCAGCACCACACATCTCTTTGTGTCTCCTCTACAATCGACTCGGACACTCCAGGAGATGGGAAGCTGGGGGAGGAACAGGGATTTCAGACGGGTGGGTCTCATCAATACTCCCTGTCTCACCTCCATCCTGTCCCTGCTCACCCCTGGTGTGTAAGTGGATGTTGCCCAGGCACTGTTCTAGTGTTAAAATATGATGTTGCAATGAAACAGTGGAGCTGAGAGACACTCCAGAGAGGGGGGGGGGGGGGGGGGGGGCAGTGTATGACGGGAGGGATGAAATGGATATGGTGTTTGGCCCTAGAGAGAGAGTTACATCAGCTTCTTGTCTTTTTCACCAACAGTCTTCTGCAAAAGCACTGTCATTCACACGTCATCTTCTTGTCTGAGACCCACATCCTGTCACTCGCTAACCCCAGCAACTATACTTTCATCTTGACTTCTCAACATCCACTCAAACCACAACAAACTTAAGCACGTCCTGACCACTCTGCGCTAGACTGAATAACAATCACTACATTTCAACGGCCCCTGCTTCCTCTTGGCTACTATCGCAAACAATATGAAACATTTCCCATTCTGCTCTGTCACTTTATTATGAGCTGCAAAAAAATAATTTCCAAGCATTAAGTCTGTTAATCACGAGGGTAGTAGTCCAAGACCCTTCCTTCTAAGGTGCATGGCCACACTTCCCCAGCACTAAAGACCTATATCCTCTCAGTTTAGCGAAAATCGCAACTAGCAAAAATGCTAAACAATCCTTATACAGGTGGGTCGAGTATAGAGGGAATTTAAATTGTTTGGTTTCAGCAACAAAATGCAAATCTCCTAAGGTATTTTGTATGGATGTAGCTGGTGCTCTAGGTGGGGGTGAGATGAAGAGGGGAAGAAGGGGATATGGTAGAGATGTCTTGGTTGCAAGAGTGTATAATGAATACTGTGGGGAGTGGGTGGACTTTGAGGTTGGAGAAGAGGAGGGTTGGCCTTTAGGTCAGTCTTTCCCTTTTTAATTAAAATAAAAAATGAAGTATTACGATAGAAGTTGTCATATATCAATCTACAAAATCAAACTTATCCTGAAACATTTTCCGCAAGGGCTTTCTAAAAAGCGTTTACTGGGCGAGTGGGGACATGTATGAAGATCATA
>NW_019944656.1:48455-64964 GCF_002910315.2 Salvelinus sp. IW2-2015
TGCTAACCCCAGCAACTATACTTTCATCTTGACTTCTCACATCCACTCAAACCACACAACTTCAGCACGACTCCTGCCACTAGCTGAATAACAATCACTACATTTCAAGGCCTCCTCTCTGGCTACTATCCAAACACAATGAAAACATTTCCCATTCTGATCTGTCACTATTATTATGAGCTGAACAAAAAATAAATTTCCAAGCATTAAGTCTGTTAATCACGAAGGGTAGTAGTCCAAGACCCTTCCTTCTAAGGTGCATGGCCACACTTCCCAGCACTAAAGCCTATCTCCAGTTACAGCAAAAATGCTAACAAGGATGCAATGAGGGATTATTTTTGTTTCAACAAAATGCAACTCCTAAGTATTTAATGATGTAGCATGGTCTGGGGGTGATGATGAAGAGGGGAGGAAGGGGATGGTGAAGTGGTTGCAACTGGGGGGACTTTGAGGTTTGGAGAAGAGGGAGGTGCCTGGTCAGGAAAGGGTGTCATTATCATGCAAGGCCTCTAAGCGTTACTGGGGAGTGGGGACAGTATGACAGACATATAGCWAGCACCATTTGTGTCCTTTAAGGACTGTCAGGAATCTCCTTCCTCTCAGCCGTAGACTCCTTAATGATCTGAAACACAGAGAGCAGGGAACAGGGCATGTTAGGTTGTAGATGCAGCAGTAGGGAGGGACTGTCTATAAGTGATCTGAAAGCTTGTGAAATTGCATGTATTGAATAATACAATGTAGCATGCTGCCCTCTGGAGGAGCTAAGCAGGAAGSAAGCACATTCACACATCTGATATGGGAATAAATCCCCCATGGATTCATTCAATGATCTATGATGTTCTACATACCTCCCCGTCTCTAGTCTCCACAGTCCGCACTATGATGCTCCTCTTGACATGGGCCTCTGGAGAGAACTTAGTGTCCATACTGGTCTCTATACTCAGGGAGAGGGTGAGAGAGACCTTTAGCTTTCAGATGCCCATGAATCCAGTCAGAGCCGAATCCTAACTTGAGATMTATGCATCAGCACATCATTCATATGGCTGGGGTAAATTATTATATGCCATGATAGACRATGCTAATATGTCTGGGTCAGGATACCCTTACTCACCTCTGAACTGCAGGTTGGAGAAGCTCTGCATTGGAACAGTGATCCTGAGGAAGAGGAAGAGAGAGTATCAGTAACTACCAGCCACCACCTATTGTCTTTTCTTTCTTCATCACGCTGTCTCCTCCCGACCCAGCTCATTAGATCCACATTATTTTTTTTCACTTTATTCCCTCCAACACCCTCTCTCTCCTTCCCTCCTCCCTCCTCCCTCCTCTCTTCCTACCTTCTACCCTCCTTCCTCTCCACCCTCCTCTCCCTCCACCATCCTCCTCCCTCTCCACCGTTATCTCCTCACCTGCTCTCCTCTCCCTCCAGCAGCTTCCTGTAGGTAGCGATCTCTATGTCCAGGGCCAGTTTGACGTTGAGCAGGTCCTGGTACTCCTGCAGGTGTCTGGCCATCCCCTCCTTCAGAGTCTGGATCTCCTCCTCCAGATGACCCACCGTATCCTGGTAACAAGCCGTCTCCATGGAGAAACGGTCCTCCATCTCGCGCAGCTGCTGCTCCAGAGACTCGTTCTGCAGGAGAGGAGGAAGAGAGGGAGAAGGAAAGGAAGGGGGTAGAGGTTTGGAAAGAGATGAAAGAGGAGAGGTGGTTCAGTTAGAGAGGGGAGTCATGGAACTCATGGTCTTCTCATGTCTCATTGTTGATACAGCACACTCTGCTCTGATTGGACAACTCACTGTTCCACGGAGCGCCTCCACGTCACAGGTCATGGCCTGGAGTTGCCGTCGGTACTCGTTGCCCTCCTGTTTGGCCAATCGCAAGGCGTCTGCATTCCGAGTAGCTGCGTCGGTCAAGTCGGTAAACTGTGCATAACAACAAAAGGAGAGACAGGACAGTTTAAAAGTCTGCATCTTATAGTGTGTTGTCAATGTGTGCATTGTGCAACACCAGGCTGTATGCATGTTTATCTGTATGGTAGTGTGTCTGCCTGTGTGTCTGCCTACAGGCGTACAGTAATGTGTGTACATGTATGTGCAATAGCCCAAGCTTTCTGATATGACCTTGGAGCGGTACCACTCCTCCGTCTCCTGAATGTTCGAGGAGGCCACGGATTCATACTGGACCCGGATGTCCCTCAGAGCAGCAGTCAGGTCTGGCTTGGACACGTCCACATCCACATGGACCTGCTGGGCCATCAGCTGCTCCTGCAGCTCACGCAGCTCCTATAGAGAACCAACCACAGGCTTACAGGTTAAAGGTCACCTCTTTCACTCTCTGAATATTCACTATTTACTTTAGAGATGGAAACAAAGGTTGGTCAGTAAGGACTAGAGATTGCCATAGAGACGAGGGGAAGCTGAAGCGCACCTCCTCGTGGATCTTCTTGAGGAAGGCAATCTCATCCTGCAGCGCGTCTATCTTCCTCTCCAACTGGACACGGTTCAGAGACGCCTCATCCACGTCCTGCACACAGAGAATCCTTAGGTCAATGTGACATGTATATTCCTCATATAAAAACACGGGCTGTGAAGATCACATGCAAACAGGGACATGGTCAATAATAGTGAAATTGATACAAATTATGAGAGAAATGACCTCACCTGTCTAAAGGCGTTCAAGTTGCCCTCTGCATCCTGTCTAAGAACCATCTCATCTTGCAGTCTGATTGAAAGAGAAAGGGAGAGTGAGGAAAAATAGAAYACAGACAGATAAAAGGAGAGGCAGTGTTAGGGTGCACACTAAGTCCACTCATTGGTCACGCAAAGAGGATCAATGCACCTCAGATAAAGCATAGTTRCAASCRATTCTCTATTGATACAAAGTCAATGAATCCCAGTCAMGAWCKCACCAATGACRCAATATATATGATCATGTTTTCCATCCAGAAAAGTGAAGGGATCATGATCAGSATATGATTAAATGTGTRTATGTATGAATATCRTTGTATACATAATGACATGAATAAACTGATGATAAGGACTGTGTGAGTACCACTTGTCTTCCATGCTGCAGTAGCAGAGTTGGCAGTAGGTGGGCTGAGCTCAGTGGAATGGAGAGCTTACACATCATTAGCCATTCACTTCTATACATCAGCCTGCCATCAGCCTTTCAGCCTTGCAAAGAGCAGTCTACGCAAACAGTGAATCTGAGAAAAATGGCTTTAAAGTATTTTTTTTACTCTCCAGACAAATATGTTGTAGGTAGATAAGTGATAATGCACTGATATATTATCTTATTATAACATGACCACTTACCTGACCTATGACCCCTAAAATGCTGATACTGCACTCTGCCTTTGTATGACAAACAACTATATGGGTAATGCAAAAGAAAAGTACAGTATCTACAATCTAAATGTGTTTATCAAACGTTTTGACTGTCTCATGGTGTGTGTGAGGGTGTGTTATGATCGGGATGGCCTGAACTCAGAACCAGATAGAATACCAAGGCAAACTGCACAAACTTCACTTAGTAACTTCACTTACTGCTGTTTGCGTTGGTTCTTACGTGGATATTGTAGTTACTTCACATTTTAAACAAAATTTTCTTTGAAAATGGAAGATAATTCAACCAGGAGACTACAAAGCCTGATTTCAGTCTTAACTCAATTTGACCAAATGTGTAGTTACTGCTGTTTTCAATTGTATGACAGAGAACATCTCTGATCTTCTCAATATCAGATTCTAAATGTTTTGCAGTGAAGTAAAATCCTAATAGTCAAATCAAAGTGTATTGGTTGCGTACACAGATTTGCAGATGTTATCGCAGATGCACTAGTACTGGTACCCATTGTGTAATTTTTCTCTTTTTCTCTCTGCATTGTAGGGAAGGGACCATAAGTAAGCATTTCACTGTTAATCTACACCTGTTGTTTAAGAAGTGACAAATACAATTTTATTTTATTTTATTTGCGCAGCGAAATGCTTATAAAATGCTTATAAATGCTTCATCATCATAATAGTACATTATAGTATATATATATATTTATACTTTACAAACATACTTTTTCATTATTTAGTTCTCTAAAACTGTAGTAGAATTATTATTTTTTTAATCTATAGGTTTACCAAACGGTTAAGTGATTACCAATTTAGATTAGTCGGTTAATAGTAAAATGTATTTWAAAAAATTAGAAGYCTATCATAGCAAAAGTAAAGTGAGCATTGCATTGTGAAAAGAAACCAACACGTACTGCATTGTGAATGTGAAACATGTATTTCCAGACGGAACACTAATTAAGTTTGGTAAAAAAGTGACTATGATTTGATGTTGTACTTACTCAATTGAGTTGAGAAATGACTGCCTTTCTGATGATGTGGTTTGAGTTCTGTACTAAGTGTTGTGAAAATCTACCACATACTGCACCAAGGAAAAGATCTGTATTCAGAGAGCAGTGACACTCACACACATGTCTCTGATCCATAGTATACACAGGCTCAGAAACCAATACACTTAGATGTTCCCTTTATCCTTGGCAACAACAAAAAACACCCTGTGAAAACATAAGCTATAACCTCATAACTATAAACRATGCCACTTAAGCAATAAACCAATAAACCTAACTTAGAAGCGTGTATTTTATGAATGAGTATTAAGGGGGATCAGGCAACAACAGAACATCTGCCTGGCTCCCTGGTCTCTTTGTGGAAATCAGCTGGAATGTGTTTCCTCCATTCCTCCACACTCATTGAATGGCTGTAGGGGTCTGGTCAGGATCAAGTTTAGAAAGAGGGACACACATTGAGTAACGCTTTCTCAGAGCACAGTGTTTTCAATAACTAACAAGCCGAAGCATCTACTGAGCAATTGTATCATGTAACACGATATCCAGTCATACTGAATTGTGTTATGGCAACTATCCACTTGTTGGTTTTAGACTWTAGCAAAGATTCCAATTCAAAACTAACATATTGACCAATACACATGCAAAACACTAGGAATCCACTAAATCAAATTACGAATCCACTTTTAAGTGGACAGACTGCTGAAGCAATTAGAACTCCACAATATCAATTGGAACTCCAAAATACTAAAACAAAGTAGACTGATCAATGCCCAATTGTAGTGATGGAAATGAGACTGCCTCATTCTCACCTCTGTTTGAGCGTGGCCACGTCAGCAGCCATGTTGTCCCTCTCTATCTCCAGCCGGGCCTTCCCAGCGCTGAGTCCATCCACCTGCCTGCGCAGCTCCCTCAGCTCCTCCTGGAAGATGTCCCCCAGACGGCTGGGCTCCTTCCCCCTCAGTTGGTTCAGCTCCGTCACCAGCACCGTGTTCTGCTGCTCCAGGAAGCGCACCTTCTCTATAAAGCTGGCGAAGCGGTCGTTCAGACCCATCATCTCCACCTTCTCGTTGGTGCGTGTCTCCCGGTACTGGGCCTTGAGGAGTGAGTCAGCCGAGAAGTCCAGCGGTTACAGGGGTCACAGGAGGCGGGGCCTTACCAGCCGACCCCAGGGGAGAGGCGGGAAAAAGTGGTCGCTGGATCAGTGGGTCAGGTGCGGGGGCTCATGGCACGGGAGAAGCGGCTGGACGGAGGAGAATGCTGATGCCGCACAGCCCCCCCCACACTGCCGGCCCGCTGGGGCCGAAATCGCTCCTGCTAACGACGCGACAGGACTCTTGATTCCTCATGGCTGGAAATGCAAACCCTGTAGAGGGACCACACATGCCTTTAAGGGAATAGTGACAATCCGCATCCTGGAGAGAGAGTACATCAGGGAGGGGCGAAAGGGCTGGGGCGGGCCGGTAGCCTGGAATAGCGAGCAGAAGAGGAGGGGCAGGCACAGAAAGAGAGAACGTGGAGAGACAGACAGAGAGAGAAAAAGCAAAGGAGACGGAGAAAGAGAGAGAGAGACGAGAGCAGAAGAGAGGAGATCAGAGAGAGAGGAGAGAGAGAAGAGAGAGAGAGAGAGAGAGAGAGAGAGAGAGAGAGAGAGAGAGAGAAAGGAGGAGATGGGTGTAATGTTGGACACCTCAGAAAAGGTGTGTGGCCAGGGATCTTTTGTGCTGTCGTCCACTCAAGTCTACAAAGGATGGCTTCGCGTCCTGTTGCGCTTCTTCTCCTGTCTCCTCTCTCTCTGTCCTTGTTTAGAATTCTCAGGATTTGTGTGCGACAGCAGCTTGGCTACCAAATCAAAGCTGGCCTCCGCACCACATGCTCAGTCACACAGACACAGATGGGCGGAGCAGCTGTGATTGAAGGGAAGAAAAGAAGACAAGGGAGGTGAAGGAATGAGCATCTCCTTTTCCTCCATTCCTGTTAGTTGGTGACTATATAGGGTCAGAAAAACGAGAGGGACAGAGAAAAAGGGGGACGAGAGAGAGGGTCAGATAGTAGCTGTGTCTTGTGTGGCACTGCTGTCTCGCTTGGCGTCGCAAAGAAACGTATTCCCACTGAAGCCCTCCAGATGTATCGGTATCTACTCTATGGCCTTGCGCCACATCTGTGTGGACAGCGTGCACGTCTAGGGATGATCTCGCACCCATCCCTGTTCCTCTGCTCCTCTTAGTCTCTCCTATGTCTGGAGTCAAAAATGGGAATAGTCCAATACATAACACGCAAGAAAAGAGCAAAGTAGTTAAGGTGCCTCTCTTTCTTGGTCTTATCTTAGGTAATCAAATTAGAAGTCAAGAACAGTTATTCAATTATTGAATATCATCATTGTGACACAGTATGTCCAAACTATTCGTTGAGATACTGAAGACAAAGTAGGAGGAGCAACAGGGGAAGTAGAAACAAAATCACGTCTATAATAGTAAATGCCATTTGATGACTCTTATTCACAGCTGATCGGATATCCAGTATGCGAAGAATTCATGCTGGGGAAATACTTTTTTGAGAGTCATTGTCCTGTAGTCATGGATACATAATAAACTGCAGTGTACTAAACAGTCAACAAGAGACACCATTACATGTGCTAGCCAATAGGAGAAGCCTTTGGGCACAGGGACTAACGAACAGATAGCAGCTATACATCTCCACCTCTTTGTTACCCCCTGGAGTTTTCTGACCAGAGTCACTGACAGCTGAAAGATACATAAGACCTATAGGCCACATCTATCAGTGGGTTGGAGGGCTTCTCTGTGGACAGACACCCAGCCAACACAGGAGCATGGCCAACCATTACACACACAGCATTATTAATCGTCACTATCATACACATTATTAACTGTATCAACTACAAAGGAAGCTATGTGTCAGAGGACTGGGCAGTAAGATCCAGAAGGCAGCCAGTTGGATGCCGCCTCTTTAGCAACCATACAACCACTCCTTTCCACAAGTCACATCTCATAAAAGCCGCTGTTGTAAAGTTGATGGCGAGCTCATTCAATCAGACTTAATGATGCTTAGCCTGAGAAAGGAGGGGCATTGGACCTGGAGAAAGAAGTCTGTGTTGGGCATGTCAAAAAAGCCAACAGGTTCTGGGTACCTATCCAAACAAAAAAATTATGTAATGGCAAAAGTAGTATTAGGGTTACTATAAAGGGGACACCTGGTCCAGTGAATGCATCTTCCACCATTTAACCTAAACCCTCCTGGTGTGATCGAGCAGTGCCTTATTGATGTCATCAGCACCAAGAGTTAAGTTGATGGGGGATGAATGACCTCTCTAGCAAGAGAACGACAGGTTATTCAACCTTGCTGCTCAGAATTCAAACCAGCAACCTTCCAGTTACTAGCCACAACCTCTTAACCACTAGGCACCTGAGGGTGAGACAGCTGTGAGTTATTAGATAGTTGAAACTGTCACAGGACTCCAGCAGATGGATGGTTGGAGAATGGGGGGATTGGACGTAAAACCTAGTTTGAACCCGACAAACCAGCAGCCAGTCCCGTACGAATCAATTTCCATCCATTGTCATGGCAAACCCAGGGCCAGTTACTTTCAAAACATGTTTAAATCTTGTTGACTCTCATCTAATAGGGATTGTGACTCTGGGATGGGATGAAGCTATATAAACATCACAGCTATTATACAGTCATGCTGCCCAGGATATGATCTAACAATGCTCAACAAGGGCTATGATCTCTCAGCTACTATACCAGCAAGATCCTAGGGCATTTCTCCATCTTGCTGCTCTGTTCTCCCTCTCCCCTCCAACCAACTCTGGCCCTGCAACAGGTAGTAAAACCCACATCGCAGACCAATAGAAACCCTCTTTGTTACCAACACACTCTGTTAAAAGAAATGTTGTAGCCAGTGGGAACCAGTGATGACTGGAAGACTGTAAAACAAGAAAACAACAGAGTGACTTGAATTCCAATGGGTCCCTGTTGATAGGGTTAACTGAGGGGCCCACTGTAAGTTTTGAAAAGCTTACATCTAGCAGGATTAATAACGTGGTCTCATCATTAAGGTGACAGTAATTGTATCGCCCCCTGATTTCTGAGACAGTCACTGTGGTTGCCTCAGATCTTGGTCACTTAGGCAATATCTGTCAGAGGAGAAACATTCAGAAAGAGAGAAAGTGGAAAGAGAAGAGAGAGAGAGAGAGAGAGAGAGAGAGAGGAGAGAGGAGAGAGAGAGAGAGAGAGAGAGAGAGAGAGAAGAGAGAGAGAGAGAGAGAAGAGAGAGAGAGAGAGAAGGAAAGAAAGAAAGAGAGAGGGAGAGAGAATTGGTCGAGTGAGAGAGGTGTCCCCTCTCTCCTTCAGAGCCAGTGGAGGCCAACAAAACATTCTGATTCCTGTGGGGCAACATGAGGAGGAGCCCATCTCATTTGCAAGGAGCAGAAGAAAAGACGCCTTTTCCGGGTGTAGAGCAGAATCTTAATGCTGTTCTCCAGACTGATCTCCCTCCAGAACCACAGGGACGCCAGCTCTGTTTGCCTGCACACGGCTCCCCCCACCTCACCATTCAGGCCTTTTAGACCCTTTCTGTTACTGCTGGTTTAAACRCCTTTCCCCTCTCTCCTATGGGAGCTACCCTACCTCAGACCCCCTTGCARCCCCAGCCTCCTSTCTATGRAAATGAGCACACCCCAAATTCTGACCATTCAGCTGGATACACCTCATCCCCCACCCACAACAAAACTCACACAGCAGCCCCTCCTTCTCCACTAGATTAAGCGCGCCCCATCAACTCAATGATATGGGCCCCCAGTCAGCTCAATCACGTATAAATCCCCCCGTCACATTACTTAATCTTAGTCCTCACATGGAGCTCAGGGACCCGGGACCCCATCCTCTCTGCCAACAAAGAGCCCATTGATAACAGCAGAGCCCGGGGAATGGGGGTCCCAGTGGCCCATGGGTCTCACCTCAACTCACACACACATACTATGCCCACACACAGCATGCAGTGTACTTATCACTGATGTACAATATCACTGATGGACAGTATCACTGATGTGCATTATCACTGATGTACAGTATCACTGATGTGCATGCTAGCATTAACACAGGCCCTCTCAGGTATGACGTTGTATGTAGTTGTTAGTGGTAGAAGGTGCAGTTGTGAAATCATAATATGCCAGATGTGGCTGCATAGATCCAGTCCCCGCTGGTGCCCCCTTTTGTGTGTGTGTGTGTGGGTGTGTGTGTGTGTGTGTGGCCTCTGTCCAGCAGTCTGCCTGTCAGCACTAATGCTGGGCCCCAGCGGCCCAGAGACATACCTAGCAAACAGAACTGCAACAAACAGACCCAGACACATAGCACACGAAGAGAACCACATACCTTCCAAACACTACCACTGACCACAATAACATACTGACTACAATAACTCACTGACCACAATAACACTACCAGTGACCACAATAACACTACCACTGACGCCAATAACATTACCACTGACCACAATAACATACTGACCACAATAACACTACCACTGACCACAATAACATACTGACCACAATAACACTACCACTGACCACAATAACACTACCACTGACCACAATAACATTACCACTGACCACAATAACACTACCACTGACTACAATAACACTACCACTGACCACAATAACACTACCACTGATCACAATAACACTGCCACTGACCACAATAACAATACCACTGACTACCACAACACTACCACTGACAACAATAACACTACCACTGACCACAATAACACTACCACTGACCACAATAACACTACCACTGACGCACAGAACGACGATTCAACTTGTGACTCAGGGATCAACCAGCACCCTTTCAGTTCACTAGCACAACACTCTTAACCACTAACTACCCTGAGGTGGAGCAGTCTGTGAGCTTATTAGAGTTAGAAACTGTCCACAGACTCCAGAAGGGTGTTGGGAATGGGGATTGACATGAAACCTTAGTTTAAGCCCGACAACCCAGCAGCCAGGTCCGCTAACGAAGCAATTTCCATTCCATTGTCATTTGGCAAACCCAAGGGCCAGTTACTTCAGAACACAATGTTAAATCTTGTTCGACTCTCATCTAAAGCGGATGTGACTCTGGATGGGATAAGCGCTTATATAAACATTCACGCTTTACATCATGCTGCCCAGATTATGATCCTAACATGCTCAAACAACCAGGTCTATGACGCTCTCCAAGCTACTATACAGCAGATTCCTAGGGCTCTCCATTCCTGCTCGCCTCAGTTCTCACCTCTCACCCCTCCAACCAACTCATGGCCCTGCAACAGGTATAAAACCCAATCTCAGACCATAGAAACCCTCTTTTTACCAACACACTCTGTTTATAAAAGAAATGTGTAGCCAGTGGGAACCAGTATGACTGGAAACTGTAAATACAGAAAACAACAGAGTGACGGAATTCCCAATTGTCCCTGTTGATAAAGGTTAACTGAGTGAGGCCAACTGTTAGTCTGGATGGATTGTTGTTTTAAAAGCTTCATCAAGCAAATTATAACGTTCTCATCATTAACGGTGACAGTAATTTGTATCACCCCCTGAATTTCAGAGACAAGTCACTGTGGTTGCACTCAGATCTGGTCACTTACGCAATATCTGTCAGGGAGAAGCCATTCAGAAGAGAGAAAGATGGAAAGAGACAAAGAGAAGAAGGAAGAGCAGAGAGAGAGAGAGAGAGAGAGAGAGAGAAAAGAAGAGAGAGATTGTCGGAGTGAAGAGGGTGTTCCCCCTCTCTCTCTCAGCAGCCAGTGGAGGCAACAAAACATCTGATTCTGTGAGGCAACAATGAGGAGGACCCATCTCATTGCAAGACAGAAGAAAAGACGCTTTTCTGAGGTGCTAGAAGCCAGAATCTTATGTGGTTCTCCGAACTGATCTCCCTCCAGAACCACAGACGCCAGCTTGTCTTGCCTGCACACGGCTCCCCACCTACACCATTCAGGCTTTTAACCCTTTCTTTACTGCTGTTTTAAACCTTTCCCCTCGCTCATTGGGAGCTACCCTACCTCAGACCCGCCTTGCACCCCAGCCTCCTCGTCTATGCCAAACATGAGCACACCCCAAAATTCTGACATTCAGCTGAACCACCTCATTCCCCCACCCACACAAACTCACACAGCAGCCCCTCCTTCTCCACTGATTAAAGCGCGAACCCCATAAATCAATGACTATGGCCCCCAGTCAGCTCAATCACGGTATAAATCCCCCCGTCACATTACTTATCTTAGTCTCACATGGAGCTCAGGACCCGGGAACCCCATCCTCTCTGCCAACAAAGAGCCCATTGGATAACGCAGAGCCGGGAATGGGGGGTCCAGTGGCCCATCTGATACTCACACACACATACTTATGCCCACACAACAGCAATGCAGATTACTTATCACTGCAGGATACAATATCACTGCTGGCGTATCACTGGGATGTGCATTATCACTGATCAGTACGTATCACTGATGTGTGCTGCTAGCATTAACACAGGCCCTTCAGGTACTGACGGTTGTATGTAGGGTGTAGTGGTAGAAGGCTGAGTGTGTGAAATCATAATATGCAGATGTTGGTGATGATCCATCCCCGCTGGTCCGCCCCTTTTGTGTGTGATGTGTGTGGTGTTGTGTTGGTGTGTGTGTGGCCTCTGCGGTCCAGCAGCTGCCTTCACACTAATGCTGGCCCAGCGGCCCAGAACATACCTAGCAAACAACGACAAACATGGCATACAAGACACAAAAACAAGCCAAAAACCCCATCTATGGTACCGACTCGCCCCGTGACCACACCCCAGTACAGCACAAACACAGACCGGACCACGAGTAAGACTACCTACCCTACATCTTCGGAGAGGTACGCAGTAGGACCACGGTCAGGGTCACGTTAATTGAGGTCAAAGTCTGGGACTGGGACACATAAGAGACTTATGTAGGTCAACCGGCACAGTGCGGTAAGTGTGACGTACCACATAATTACACTGGACGTAACCAAGTGTCCCAAAGTCCCCAGATGTATATGCCCTTTGCCGTACGCACCCAGAAGTAGGTACGTGTTCATTGGGGTCCAATAGGCTAGTGTTATTTGGTCACAGGCGACCAAGTCCGGTAGTGTTATTGAGGGTCAGAACACACCAACGACGGTGTAGGTGCTCAGTCAAGTGTAGATATTGTTCAGTCCAGGTACCAGCACCACCAAGGGTAGAATGTCTAATTGCGGAGGTCCCAGTCACAGTCAAAGGGTAGTGGTTATTGTCACGTTGGTCACAGTTCAGGTCTGTGGCTCATATTTGGGGTCAGAACACCCAACAACCGACACAACCTGAGGGTGAGTCGTTTAGTGTGGTTCAGTTGTCACCCGTGTATCATTAGGAGCCGTCAGTAGCGGTAGTTCAACCATCAAGTACCTATTGGGTCTAAGTCCCTGGGACGGGCAGACGTGTTGTTGTAAAAACCACGGAGTCCACGAAGCTATTTAGCATGTTATAATTCGTGAGTCAAGTACCAAAGGTGCACCCCAAGACCACGAAGTCGTCTATACGGTTGATCCACGTCAGTAGGTAGTATTATTGTAGTACAGTGGTAAACACTGCCACGAGTGTCTATTGGGTCAGTGGTAGCTGTTGTTACGTTGGTCAAGCTCAAATTGTAATATTGTACTCACCTACACCCCACAACATTCACACGTAGTGTTATTGTGGTCAGTCACCTGAACGGACTAGTGCCTTATTGTGGTCAGTAGGTAGTGTTATTGCGGGTCAGATGGTAGAATGTTAACTTCGAGTACGGATTCCATCAGGTAGCTGTTGTTGTGACCACGACCACTACCACCAAAAGACACCACGCACGGACAATACACACCACACACACACGACCACACCAAAACAACCCACGACGACTAAAACAACACACCCAGAACACACCACCACAAAACACGACACGACCCCAACAGTGAGACAGACACAAGAACGCCGACCAAGGAACACTACCACCCAAACAGACCACCACCAAAACACACCAGGAACCAAAAACACGACCATGACCACAATAACATACGACCCGAAAACTGAACACTGACCACAAGGTCAGTCAACATCACCTCACACCGATAATATAATCTTACATCTACCAAACGACCATTTTTAGTAACTACTTTTACGCAATGCTAGTCCAATACCACCGTAGCTAGCTGTTATCATGTACTCTCACTACTAACACTACCGGACCACATAACACTACCACTGACACAATAACATACCACTGAGACCACATAAATCGATAGGTGATTTAACCATATGGCTATCAAGCACTTCAAGTCACGACCACAGACAGTAGTTTATTTCCGTGGGCGATCCCAATAACACGACCCGACCACAAACACGGTACCGCCCGAAGTACGATGTATACTGAGCCCAGATAACAACCAGCTGCAAGTCCAGAACACACTTAAGTAGTGTACTCATCAGAAACTACTGAGGCTCCGACCACAAGAACAATGATCCACTACGGTAAGTGTGTTAACAACGACCTCATGGGAACAGATAGTAATCAGCAGTACCATGATGCTAGACATGTTAAAACACTCTCGATGCCGGACTCTACGATCATGACGCTGTTATACTTCGATGCCTGTTTTCCGAGTACGAATTAGTCCGATGTCTTATAATTCAGTCGAGTCCTTGACCAAGTGTCAAACCACTCAACCACTGGACCAACAATGAAACGGACTAGCTATGTTGCTTATCGTCACGAGTCAGTTATTTCAACATTTACGCTCCCGGGCTCCACATAGAATAGCACGTAGTGCTATCACACGGTATTTCACGTCACAAGTCGACCTACCTACGAATCTGGCTACTTTTATGTAGAATCACATACCACTACGTGGTACCGTGTCTCTAATACCCTGGGGTCAAGTCCAGGATTCACAACAGTGTTTATTACCGATCGGGGTCACAACAGATTTAACATTTTGGAGTCGCCCACCTTGATCCAATTGCGGGTCACGTACGTAGCTCGAATATATACTTGGGTTCACCCCTGACAGCCCTGCGTACAATTAATACAGATGTCTATTGATCCCGACGTCAAGTGGCTGACCCGAGCTCCTATATTATTAATTAACACTATCTACCACTGACCCCTAATAACACAAACCAGCGTGGTCTGACTCCAGCAATAAACACTACCTACTTACTCCACGTTAATAACACTTACCACTTGACCCCAATTCGGAATAAAGCGCGTGATCCCACTACTACAGAAAACAACGATCGACTTGGACTTTAATAAATAACACTGACTCTCTGATACCACTGTAAGAAAGTACGCCACAACGAACTACCAGTCACGGCCACAAAACGACGGGACCCACACAAAACACTATCCCACCAGTAACAGGCATATCCAGACCCCACACAGCGCCCTGTTAATATAGCGAACCACTCAAACCGACGAACCCCAATAACACCACGACACAGACAGTACCCAACAGTGTACAAAACAGAGGCGACACAATCACAACCACGTTACACCAACTAATAGTCGGACCCTCAATCTGACCGTAAAGACGACACGACCACGATGAACACGACGTTCACTACCACAAGTACCAAACCTCGACCACAAGAAAGGTTCGACACAACAACACACCACGGGACCCCAAAAAAGTTATATCGACCCTAGATACTACAGTCATAAACTTTACCAGACGACAATGCAACACGGACACTTTACCACAAGACAGACGAGACTGCATCAAACAACTGATCATAAATCAATGTCGACTACAGTCAACACGACCAACGACCCAGAACAGAAACATACGCCAGGCTAGTGTTATTGGGAGTCACACTTGCCCAATCTGACCCCGGTAAAGTATAGTACTCATAACTTACCAGTGTCGACCAAATGAAGTCACGTAACCAACGCTAGATATTACTCTCGTCGTCAGAACACAGATCCCAGGTACTTGATGCCTGACTATAGTGCCTGATCAAGTTTGTAACCCCAGCTCCATTATTGGGACCGCTCCCCATGGGTAGTGTTAAAGTGAATAGTCAGAGGGCTAGCGGTGATTGTCCATAAAGTGCGTGCTCAGTAATGTCACTTCTCCGTTGTGGTCAACACTACCCACTAGACCCCAATATACACTACCACTGACAACCATAACACTACCAGCGGGTAGCTCGATCCGAATTAGTAGACCCACTAGCTAGGTCATTCAGTGTGTGACTACTCTAAGATAGCTCTCCCCACAGTACCCCGGTAGTGGTTAATTGTGGTCAAGTGGCTCAGTGTATATTGGAGTTCCAAGTGGTAGTGTTGATTGTGGTCAGGGTAGTGTTTATTGGGGTCAGGTAGTGTCTTTATTGTGGTCAGTGGTAGCTCGTTATTGTGTCGAGTGGTAGATAGTTATTGTGGTCAGTGAGTTAGTGTTGTGTGGGTCAGTATGTTCATTGTGGTCCCAGTCGAGTCAGTGTTATTGTGTCACGTGGGAGTGTTATTGTGGTCAGGTGTATATGTCATTTATTGGTCAGTGGCGTAGTGTTAGTGGGGTCCAGTTGGTTTAGTGTTATTGTGGTCCAGTGGTAGTGGATTATGTGTGGTCAGGTAGTGTTATTTGTGCGTCAGTGGAGTGTTTTGTGGTCCAGTAATGTTATTGTCTGGTCAGTTGGTAGTGTTTTTGTAGTCAGTGGTGATGTTTATTGTGTCCAACAGTGGTTAGTGTTATTGGGGTCAGTCGGTAGTGTTATTTGGGCGTCAGTGGTAGTGTTATTGTGGTCAGTGTGGTAGTGTTATTTGGGGTCAGTGTAGTGTTATTGTGAGTCCCAGTTGGTATGTGTTATTGTGGGTCAGTGGTAGCTGATTATTGTAGTCGCAGTGGTAGTGTATATGCATAGTCAGTCGGTAGTGTTATTGTGAATCACGTGGGTTATGTAGTTATTGTAGTCAGTCGTAGTGTTTATTAGTATCCAGTGTAGGTGTTATTAGTGGTCAGTGGTCAGTGTTATTGGGGTCAGTAGTAGTGTCTTTGTGGTTCCAGAGTGGTAGTGTTATTGTGGCAGTGGTAAGTGTTATTGGGGTCAGTAGTAGTTATTGTGGTTCGTGGTAGTGTTTAGTTTGGGAGTCAG
>NW_019944657.1:0-16944 GCF_002910315.2 Salvelinus sp. IW2-2015
CTCCACGCGGGCGGTAGAAGACTTGCCAACTGCCCAGCGGGGCTACCAGACGGTTCACTGTCCAGCGGGCGCTAACAGACTTCCACTGCCAGCGGGGCTTAAAGACTTTTCCACTGGCCAGCGGAGCTAAAGACTCGATCCCACTGCGCAAAGCAGCTGGCTAAAGGACTTCCACTTCGCGGCAGACTCACCAGCGGAGATTCATGCCACGGCTCAAAGACTCGCATGCCGGCCTAAGATCACAAGCTAGAGCATTTTAAGAATGAATAAACCCAAGCTGCCTGTGTATGAGGTGCTGCATGTAAGGACAAGGGTGTATGTAAGCTTCCATTGAGACGCGAGGAACTTAAAGTCACCAAGACCTTTGGGCAAACCTTAACGGCTATGGGAGCAATAGTTAAGAATTTTAACTTAGAAGGCAGTTACTTTTACATTACTGATAAGCAACCTACCTTGCGTTTCGTCTGGCTGGGCGAGGGGAGCTCGGTTCTGGGTCGGGGGGAGGTGGTCGGTGGGGAGGGGAGGGGTCTGGTGGGAGGCGCTGTTTCTGGGTGGGGAGGCGCGAGCGTGTTCTGAGCTGCTTTGGGACAGCGGGACCGATGGTTCTGGTTGGCAGGCTAGCGTGGTTTCATGCGTCCCGAAGTGGGAGCGAGCGTTTTCTGGGTGGAGGGAATGCGGACTGGCAGGCGGAATGGGTCATCTCCTTTGTACCCGCTTCTCCCTTCTGAAAAAATGCTAAAATAGTTTGATCACAAAACAAAAAAAAACTATAACAATATTATTTTTCAGGTTGAAACACAACGCTGCTCTCTGACTGGCCTGTCTGGTGAAACAACGCTGCTCTCTGACTGGCTGTCCTGGTTGAAACATGCTGCTCTCTGACTGGCTGTCTGTTGTAAACAATGCTGCCTCCTGGACTGGCTCGTCTGGTTGAAACAATGCTGCTCTCGACTGGCTGTCTGGTTGAAACAACGCTGCTCTTCTGACTGGCTGTTCTGGTTCTGAAACCACGACTATATTGCAATCTTCAATCTGCTGGTCCTCTGTGCGGCGTTAATTTACGCATTCAGAAGAAAGCCGTATGCGATAAGAAATAACCTATCTGTTCCTCAGCACAGGCTCTAATGTCAGCTCTGCTCTCTGTGTTCCTCAGCACAGGCTCTAATGTCAGCTCTGCTCTCTGTGTTCCTCAGCACAGTGACGGAACAAATAAGAGTTCCAAGGGAATGATCTGAACCCCTGATGAGACTGACCAGGTCAACTGGGGTCATMWACCCCTGACGAGAGACTGACCAGGTCAACTGGGGTCATGAACCCCTGARGASAGACTGACCAGGGCATCTGTCTCAGCCTCCAGTATTTATGCTGCAGTAGTTTGTGTCGGGGGGCTAGGGTCAGGCGGTTAATTCTGGAGTATTTTTCCTGTCTTATCCGGTGTCCTGTATGAATTTAAGTATGCTCCCTCCAATATTCTCCCGCTCTCTCCTCTCAGAGGACCTGAGCCCTAGGACCATGCCTCAGGACTACCTGGCCTGATGACTCCTTGCTGTCCCCAGTCCACCTGGTCGTGCTGCTGCTCCAGTTTCAACTGTTCTGCCTGCGGCTATGGAACCCTGACCTGTTCACTGGGCGTGCTACCTTGTCCCGGACCTGCTGTTTTCGACTCTCTCTCTACCACACCTGCTGTCTCTAACTCTGAATGATCGGCTATGAAAAGCCAACTGACATTTACTCCTGAGGTACTGACCTGTTGCACCCTCTACAACCACTGTGATGATTATTATTTGACCCTGCTGGTCATCTATGAACATTTGAACATCTTGAACACTAATACCGTGGCTGAGTACATTTACATAAACACTAATACCGTGGCTGAGTACATTTACATAAACACTAATACCGTGGCTGAGTACATTTACATGAACACTGATACCGTGGCTGAGTATATTTACATAAACACTAATACCGTGGCTGAGTACATTTACATAAACACTGATACAGTGGCTGAGTATATTTACATAAACACTGATACCGTGGCTGAGTATATTTACATAAACACTGATACCGTGGCTGAGTACATTTACATAAACACTGATACCGTGGCTGAGTACATTTACATAAACACTGATACCGTGTCTGAGTACATTTACATGAAAACTAAAACTGTGTTCAACACTAAAARACMAAATAAATTCATTAGGCCCCAATATATGGACTGGGCAGGAGCGCAGCCATGGATGGACCTTGGAGGACATAGGCTCACCCACTTGGTTGCCAGGCCCAGCCAATCAGAATTAGTTTTTCCCCACAAAAAGGGGTTTATGACAGACAGAAATACTCCTCAGTTTCATCAGCTGTACGGGTGCCTGGTCTCAGACGATCCCGCAGGTGAAGAAGCCGCATGTGGAGGTCCTGAGCTGGCATGGTGATACGTGGTCTGCGGTTTTGAGGCCGGTTGGACATACTGCCAAATTCTCTAAAACGACATTGCAGGTGGCTTATGGTAGAGAAATGAACATTACATTCTCTGGCAACAGCTCAGGTGGACATTCCTACAGTCAGTATGCCAATTGCACGCTCCCTCAAAACTRGAGACAGTGGCATTGTGTTGTGTGACAAAACTGCACATTTTAGAGTGGCCTTTTATTGTCCCCCAGCAGGTGGATGGATTATCTTGGCAAAGGAGAAACGCTCACTAACGGGGAAGTAAACAAATTTGTGCACAAAATTTGAAAGAAATGCGCTTTTTGTTCGTATGGAACATTTCTGGGATCTTTTATTTCAMCTGATGAAAACAACACTTTACATGTTGAATTTATATTTTTGTTCAGTTTACTATTGAAATACCACCTAGTGTGTGAGCCAAGAAACACGAGCACAAAGTATCTTTTCAGGTCAACTCAACCAACTTCTACGTGTCCTTTCGATAGAAAAAAAAYAGAGAAAAAAACGCTTCCCAAATGCTCTGTGAGAGAAATTACAAGATTATGTTATAATACTTTAATTGCATCAAATGGTTGTTTTATGAAACAGAATAGTTATTTTAACTCTATTATGTCTGCGTTAACTGAAAGTGGGCTTCGGAAGATTTAACACTGACAGGAGATGTACAATGTCTTTTGGGTGATTCCACATTCCATAGCATGAGTTAATGTTTCTGTTCTATATGGTACCAGGGAGAGATGACTAAAAGGCCAGACCTTGGTCTCTACACAAAGAGTACTGTTTTTACAGCAGATAATGTCTACTGTGAATTATAAGTATCTTTCATACAAATCTTAACCTTGTGACCCATTCCATACATCTGTTGTTTGTCATGTAGGGGGGTGTATCTTGGCTATAAAAGACCTTTGTACTTTTGTCTCGGGGCTCTCAACGAATCATCTGAGGGTGATTCGTAGACCAGCCGTCACTAACGTAGAGCACTCAATCGATTCACTTTGTGTGTGTTGTATTGACCTGCTCCCTTATTAATAAGTGAATAAAGATTTAGTTTAAGTATAACGCTGACTTGTGTGATAAGTTTGTCTCTCCTCACTTGAAAGTAAAGAAATGAACCACCACACCACCCGCCAACGTGACTGGTGAAAGACATTCTTACCCACCAATGCCAAAACCTACTCGCATTTAGCAGGTGTTAATTTCCCTCCCTGTTCACAATAATCGTATTAGTGTCCATGTCAACGGTACATTCTAGTGTCAAAGTGAAAGCCCATCAATAGCAAAACATTGAGTCGTAAAACTGTCGGCTTCCGCCCCTACACACTACTAAGCTACCCCCCCCCCCCCATCTAGTCCATCTGTTAGACTATATATATTAAACGGTTAGGCCTACTTTGTTAGTCAGTCACATTAACATCCTCTCACCAGTTAGTCGTTGAGGTGTGACGGCCATTTTCCCTGCTGGTCCCCTGGAGCGCTGGCTGGCTGTTCTAGAACCCTAGGGTAGGTTTGGGCAATCTCCAGCTTTCCATACCTCTACAATACTAGGGTATACTGTATTACCGGCAGTGCACACAAGGGGCGCCATTTCAATCCAAACAAATATTTGATGCACAAAACAAATTTAGGCATCAGGGATCTTTATCCAGGAGGGGATTGATTCTCTGCTGTAACCAAAAAGATTGATCTTGACATCTAGCCAGTTAGCAAACCAAAAGCATAGCTGGATCCCTGAGCTGGAGATTACTTATAGTTGGGGTGTAGCATGCACCCCTGCAAACTTTAGGGTGTCCCACACAAAAAGAGAAAMAAAAAAAAGAGGCATTTAAAATCATGAAGTGGGCATTTCAAAATACCCTGCTATACACGGTATACTGGCCAAGCTCACACTAAGACACTGCTGGCTGTTCTAGAACTCTGTGACAAAGCCACTGAACTCCTGCCAAGACAACTGGAGCCAACTTCAGTCCAGAACGCTACGCTTGGTCGGTGGCTTAAACACCATTCAGCAGCCGAACCCACCTGACCATAAGCTTCTCAGGAATTCTGCTGGTGTGGATCACGTCCCTAACCTTAGGGAGTGAAGGAAGGTGCTATGAGCTGCTGTGGTGTGTTGGGACTGAGCCCACTGTGCAGCACTAAGCACTGAGAGCTCTGCATGCTTGTCGTGTTTTGGGATGACCACTGTGCAGCACTAAGCACTGAGAGCTCTGCATACTGAGGGTGTTGGACTGAGCCACTGTGCAGCACTAAGCAACTGAGAGCCTGCTGCTGTGGTGTGTTGGGACTGAGCCCACTGTGCAGCACTAAGCACTGAGAGTCTGCATGCTGGGTGTGTTACTGAGCCACTGTGCAGCACTAAGCACGAGTGAGCTCTCATGCTATGGTGTGTTGGGACTGAGCCCACTGTGCACAGCTTAAGCACTGAGAGCTCTGCATACTGAGTGTGTGGACTGAGCCCACTGTGCAAGCACTAAGCACTGAGAGCTTCTGCATGCTGGGTGTGTTGGGACTGAGCCCACTGTGCAGCACTAAGCACCGGTGAGCTCTGCATACTGAGGTGTGTTGGACTGAGCCCACTGTGCAGCACTAAGCACGCGTGAGCTCTGCATGCTGGTGTGTTGGGACTGAGCCACTGTGCAGCACTAAGCACTGAGAGCTCTGCATGCTGTGGTGTGTTGGGACTGAGCCCACTGTGCAGCTAAGCACTGAGAGCTCTGCATACTGAGGTGTGTTGGGACTGAGCCCACTGTGCAGCACTAAGCACTGAGAGCTCTGCACTGTGTGGTGGTTGGACTGAGCCCACTGTTGCAGCACTGTAGCACTAGAGCTCTGCATTCTGGGTGTGTTGGACTGAGCCCACTGTGCAGACTAAGCACTGGAGCTCTGCTTGCTGGGGTGTGTGGATGAGCCCCGACGATGGAAGACACCCCAGCCAAACACTGAGAGCCCTCATGCTTACTATATACCTTCAGTAGCTCATGTGCAACTAAGCATGAGAGCTCTGCATTGCTGTGGTGTGTTGCGACTGAGCCCACCTGAGTATGTCAGCACTCACTGAGAGCCTGCATGCTGAGGTGTGTTTGGGACTGAGGAGCCCATTTGCAGCACTAAGCACTGAGAGCTCTGCTGCTGTGGTGTGTTTGGGACTGAGCCCACTGTGCGCTATAGCACTGAGAGCTCTGCATGCTGAGGTGTGTTGGGACTGAGCCCGCCTGAGAGCTCTGCATGCTGTGGTGTTTGTTGGGACTGAGCCCACTGTGCAGCACTAAGCACTGAGAAGCTCTCATGCTGAGGTGTGTTGGACTGAGCCCACTGAGAGAGCACTCTGCAAGCGGAGTTGTTGGGACTGAGCCCACGTAGCTGCCTACACTAACCGCACTGAGAGCTCTGTGCATGCTGTAGGTGTCGTTGGGACTGAGCCCACTGTGCAGCACTAAGCACTGAGAGCTCTGCATGCTGAGGTGTGTTGGGACTGAGCCCACTGTGCACTCTGCATGCTGTGGTGAGCTGCTGAACTTTACACCTGTTTGGGTCAATACAGAATGTTACACAAAGTAGAAGAGGTTCACAGCAACCAGACTACAGGAGCTGCCTGCTGTCATACCCCCTGGAACTCACGGTCTGGTGAAGACCTTGCTGGTTAATCATTAACCTGCAGCTTGAGCTAACAAACAAGTTAGTGGGATTTTTTAGAACCATTCTATATGATTCTCTATGGCCAGATGGACTTAGTTTCAAAATCGCCCTTGGTACTATGATGGCGCATCTCCCAATTAAACGAACCTACCACACAGTTCCGCCAGGAAGTATTCACAACCCTTTACTTTTGAGACATTTTGTTTTGTTACAGCCTGAATTTTAAATTGAGATTGTGTCACTTGTTATGGCAAACCTAAATAAATTCAGGAGCAGGGCCTCCACCTGTCAAACGGGTAACAACGTCTAATTCACCAGCCATGTTGGCGCGTGGTAACACTTCGGGCTCTACAGTGTTGCATTTAACACAAATAGTCAAGTATGGGCACAAGTGAGAGTTGTGATTTTAATAGCTAAATAAATGCTGTAGTAGCTGTTTTCAAAGTATTTCTGCTCATTTSTTTCATATCTGGTAACGCATAAACCGAATCCTCACGTTATAGCTATCCCACCTCGCATAGCAACACTGCCTTTCACTGCCTTTCTTGTTCACAAGCTAGGTTGCTTTACAATGTTTGAGTTAGCTCCCACTGCAAGCAAGAGACATTGGCCTTTAATGTACAGTGATGACTCCAGTGGCCCTGTTACCAAGGTAACCTTAAAGGGGCAGCTAAAAATTCTGATTTGTTAAAATCTAAAGGTCAGAGAATATTAAAATGAGCAATATACCACATTACTTCTTACTGGTAATACATTTCTTGTTTTAGAAACATTAATAAGCACGCACATCTTTTTTGTTGTTGCTTATTTGTGTAATTAGGGCAACAACAACAACAAAATCGTAGTGGACGGTATGACCAGCGCATTGGGAAAGTATTCAGACCCTTTGACTTTTTACACATTTTGTTACATTACAGCCTTATTCTAAAATGGATTTCCTCATCAATCTACACACAATACCCCATAATGACATCACAATACCCCATAATGACATCACAATACCCCATAATGACATCACAATACCCCATAATGACATCACAACAAGACCCCATAATGACATCACAGCAATACCCCATAATGACATCAAAAAGCAAAAACAGCCTTAGTAAAATCAATTCTAGGCAAGTCAGTTAAGAACAAATTCTTATTTACAAGATTCTCTGGTCTGATGAAACCAAGATTGAACTCTTTGGCCTGAATMCCAAGCGTCACATCTGGAGGAAACCTGGCACCATCCCTACGGTGAAGCATGGTGGTGGCAGCATCATGCTGTGGGGATGTTTTTCAGTGGCAGGGACTGGGAGACTAGTCAGGATTGAGAGAAAGATGAACGGAGCATTGTACAGAGAGATCCTTGATGAAAACCTGCTCCAGAGTACCCAGGACCTCAGACTGGGGCGAAGCTTCACCTTCCAACAGGACAACYACCCTAAGCACACAGCCAAGACAACYCAGGAGTGGCTTCGGYAGAAGTCTCTGAATGTCCTTGAGAGGCCCGGCCAGAGCCCGGTCTTGAACCTGATCTAACATCTCTGGAGAGACSTGGAAATAGCTGTGCAGCAACGCTCCCCATCCAACCTGACAGAGCTTGAGAGGATCTGCAGAGAAGAATGGGAGAAACTCCCCAAATACAGGTGTGCCAAGTTATCTTCATACCCAAGAAGACTCGAGGATGTAAGAGCTGCCKAAGGTGCTTCAACAAAGTACTGAGTAAAAGGACTGAATACTTATGTAAATGTGATTTCAGTTTAGTTTTAATACATTTGCAATAACATTTAAAATAAGCTGTGTAGATTGCTGAGAAAAATTCTTAATCAATTTTAGAATAAGGCTGTAATGTAACAAAATGGGGTCTGAATACTTCAGGAATGCACTGTACCTGCAACTGTGTCTGGTATACAAAACACCACAAAGACCAGAGAGGTTGTCCAACATCTCACAAGGAAGGGCACCTATTGGTAACCTACTCAGGGATTTCACCATGAGGCCAATGGTGACTTTCAAACAGTTACAGAGTTTAATGGCAGTGATAGGAGAAAACTGAGGATGGATCAACAACATTGTAGTTACTCCACAATACTAACCTAAATGACACAGTGAAAAGAAGACAAATATTCAGAAACATCCATCCTGTTTGAAATAAGGCACTAAAGTAAAACAACTTTATCCTGAATACAAAGCGTTATGTTTGGGGCAGATCTCACATCACCGAGTACCACTTCATATTTTCAAGCATATTGGTGGCTGCATCATGTTATGTTTGTCTCTGGCAAGGACCAAGGAGTTTTTTAGCATAAAAATAAACATTATAGAGCTAAGAACAAGCAAAATCCTGGTTCTGCTTTTCAACAAACACTGAGAGACAAATTCACCTTTCAGTAGGACGATAACCTAAAACACAAGGCCAAATATACACTGGAGCTGCTTGCCAAGACGACATTGAATGTTCCCGAGTGGCTGAGGTACAGTTCATTTAAATCTACAGCAAGACTTGAAAATGTCTGTCTAGCAATGATCAACAACCAACTTGACAAGATTGAAGAAGTAGAAATACTGTACAAGCCAGGTGTGCAAAGCTTTTAGAGACTTACCCAGAAAGACTCACAGATGTAGTRGCTGCCAAAAGTGATTCTAACATGTATTGACTCCGGGGTGTGAATACTTACGTAAATAAGACCTGCATTTCATTTTCTAAAAATGTATAAGAACATACTTTCACTTTGTCATTATGGGGTGTTGTGTGTAGATGGGTGAGAAATAATATATTTCATCAGTGTTAAATCAGACTAACAAAATGTGGAATAAGTTAAAGGGTATGAATACTTTCTGAAGGCTGTAGGTAGTAGCCACCGAATGTCATTTTTGGGGAGTTTGGACATTAACAAGTGAAGGTGAACGAGAGACATTGTGCAATGAACAAGGTTTTGAAACATGCTTCTCTGAGGAAGAAGAAGCCTGTCTCTGCTCTGAGAAGAGGAAGATATCTCTATACAGCTAACACGTTACAGTAAAGCAGCACTGTCTCTGGAGCAGCTAGGGCTGCTCTGCTCTGAGGAGAGGAAGATATCTATACAGCCAACAGTTACAGTAAAGCAGGACTGTCTCTGGAGCAGCTAGGGCCTGCCTCTGCTCAGTGAAGAGAAAGATATCTATACAGCTAAACACGTTTACAGTAAAGCAGCACTGTCTCTGAGCAGCTAGGGCCTGCTCTCTGCTCAGAGGAGAGGAAGATATCTATACAGCTAACACGTTACAGTAAAGCAGGACTGTCTCTGGAGCAGCTAGGGCCTGCTCTGCTCAGTGAAGAGAAAGATATCTATACAGCTAACACGTTACAGTAAAGCAGCACTGGCTCTGGAGCAGCTAGGCTGCTCTGCTCAGAGGAGAGAAAGATATCTATACAGCTAACACGTTACAGTAAAGCAGCACGTCTCTGGAGCAGCTAGGGCCTGCTCTGCTCAGAGAAGAGGAAGTCAGATATATCTATACAGCTAACACGTGTGAGAGGCCAAATCCTCCACTAGTCTTTCTGCCGTGTGAGAGGTCAAACCTCCACTAGTGTCTTTCTGCTGTGTGAGAGGCCAAACCTCCACTATCTTTCTGCTGTGTGAGAGGCCAAACCTCCACTAGTGTCTTTCTGCGTGTGTGAGAGGCAAACCTCCACTAGTGTCTTTCTGCTGTGTGAGAGGCCAAACCTCCACTAGTGTCTTTCTGCTGTTGAGAGGTCAAACTCCACTAGTGTCTTTCTGCGTGTGAGGAGGTCAAACCTCCACTAGTGTCTTTCTGCTGTGTGAGAGGCCAAACTCCACTAGTGTCTTTCTGCTGTGTGAGAGGTCAAACCTCCATCAGTGTCTTTCTGCTGTATGAGAGGTCAAACCTCCACTAGTGTCTTTCTGCTGTGTGAGAGGTCAAACCTCCACTAGTCTTTCTGCTGTGTGAGAGGTCAAACCTCCACTAGTGTCTTTCTGCTGTGTGAGAGGTCAAACCTCCACTAGTGTCTTCTGCTGTGTGAGAGGTCAAACCTCCACTAGTGTCTTCTGCTGTATGAGAGGTCAACTCCACTAGTGTCTTTGCTCCAGGAACCTGTACTTGGTCTGTCGCTGCTGAAGGGGACATCACCAAAGACAAATCTATAAACCGSAATGCCTTACCAGTCGGTACMGSRCGGTACGGGCCATACATACAATGTGTGAAAATAAATGTTTATATCCAACTTCTCCAGAGTTTACCGAATTCTAACCATATCTCCCTAAAGGTAATCTGCCATCTGGGATCACGCAGTAATCTCGCAAGGCAACTACTACGGCGTATGGGAACTAGGTAGTGAGCTTAGAAAAAAATTGATTTAAACATGTATTTTTACCATAGTTCACACATTGTATGGCCCGTACCGACTGGTAAGGCATTCCGGTTTATAGATTTGTCTTTGGTGACAGGAAGTTTCTCAGAAATGGGTCAAACAGAGGGCTGTTAAATATGTTTCTGGAATACGGGATGTTACCTTCAGCAGCGACAGACCAAGTACAGGTCTCCTGGGGCATAGAGACTAGTCTACACATGACCTACTGAATATACTCTTTCAGACAATCCATCAACCCTGTTAAGACAAGCACACGTCCTTCCACAACAGGAAAGACTTGTCAAAGTTATCAGGAACATAAAACAGTAAAGAGTGTACCGTATTAATGTCCTCTGATATTTCACAACTCATACTTGGAAGAGGGCCTTTCTTGCATGGTATTAAATGTTTAAATTAGAGCAGACTYTCTCCTGAATTACCTTTGTGATGAGCAGTGGTTCTCGGTGCTCTCTGCCTCCTTTGAGTGTGAATCCCCATGGAGCACCKCCGGACAGCAGGACATCTACCAGCCGCCACGCCTCCCGGCTCCTGTGATCCATGTCTTCAGGTCTCTCCATCAGCCAGTGGTTGTGATCGCCATCAGAATATCGGGGCTCACTCCTACTATTCAAGGTGTCCATGGAGCTTAGAAAAACATCTCACTTGATAAAAGACAGAGGTCAGTTTTCAATAACAGAATAAAATATATTTTTCTTGATAACTGAAAAAAAAAATGGAAAAAAAGTACTACACCACTATGCCTTCTGATCACACTCCAGACTGTAACGCCCAATGTCCACCAGATACATCTGCGTTTTGTTTTGCCAGATGTCTAGTCCACATTTTTGTACTTGATGCACCTGCGTCGCTTTGCAACTTGTTGGAGTATGTGTGTGTACTTCCGTTTGTACCACCGCTCTGTAAAGCAAAGCAGGAGTGGGAAATATTTTACTCATGCGGTACGCAGAATGCACCGAAACCTAGTGCGGCATCCCCAGCGTCGCGTTTCGGACTGCTCCATTGACAATGAATGACTTCCGCCGGAACGCAAACAGTTTGATGAATCTGGTGGACATGAGGCGTAATGCTCTTAGTTGAGACTTAAAACATGTTGTCAGCATTCAGGGTTGAACTAACGTTAGCTAAATAACCCATCCAAATAGAGTAGGACCCCTGCTTTGTGAGTCACTGTAATAAGTTATCACACGAACAGGCAAAGTTGTATCTAGTTAGTTATCTCAAATACGTTCAATGTAATATTTAACTAGCCAGCTAAAATCATATTGTTCACAAACAACAAACTCGGAAAGTCTCACGCACGTCAAGCTAGTTAATGTTTGCTAGGCTAGCTCCAAACTAGCAGTCGATTAGCTATTTTTCCAAATACATGGAAATACCTGGGACTTGCTGGAAACCGGTATATAAATTCAAGAAAGCATTACACTTAACTTAAATAAATTAAACATTCAGGCATGAACTGTTTGCTAGAGTAATTAATCGCAGAGGTTTAAACTCGATAGTGTTAAATTGTGTTTCCAACGTTAGCTACCTGGGAATTCAATTTGTTGAAAATGACCGATCTTGCCTGGTTTACTTTGTCGACGAGCACAGCTTTCAAAGTTATGCATTCTTCATAATATTCGTCACTTGTCTTGTGCCAATTAACGAAATACGTGGAATGATCTAGTTAACAAATCGTTTTCAAGCGACCCACCTTTTACAAGAGACTAGCTAGCATGCTAGTTTATTAACCTGTGGATTGAGTCGCCTGCCAATGCAATGGATTACACAGCAACCTGGGATCTGGACAGTTGCAGCCTGGTGTCATAGACTAGACATAACATCGTATACGTAAATCCAGGGCACTCAATGAGTATGATATGTTGAAGGTATACTTCAGGATTTTGGCAATGAGGCCTTTATCTACTTCGCCAGAGAAAGATGAACTTATGGATACCATTTTAAGTCTCTGTCCAGTATGAAGGAAGTTAGAGATAGTATTGGCTCACAAAACTAACTAGCATTAGCGCATTGGCTGGAAGTCTATGGGTATCTGCTAGCATGCTAGCACATATAATATAAATTGTAATTCGCAACATATCATATGAAATGTATGATGGACAACCACAAATTAATCCATACAATACGAAACGTAACATATAGTAAGTCATTGGGCACAAATTTACTTTTACTAAGTTACGTCTAACCGTGAGTCTAGGTTGATCTTCCAAATTGCCAACGAGCCTCTGACATATACTACAACAGCACCACCTGGTGTTGTACACATGTAACTTTACCTGGAATAGGATGACAGTAGTTTATGCACATAAAGTTGACGTGCTATTGAGTAGATCCTATAGACTTTAGTCTCTAGAGCTTGCCAGCCTGAAGTAGGCGGGGCAAACCCGTTTTGGTGAGTTCTGGTATATCATCAAAATCAATCACATCACCTGTTTGGACTCATTTAGACTTTACAGTGAAATGCTACTAGCCTTTTCCCAACACTGGAGACTTAAAAACTAAGGAAATTGTAAGACAATAGATAATAATGAGGGTATATACAAGGAGTAGCTGTACAGAGCCAATGTGCTGGGGTACCACGTAGTAATATGTACGTGTAGGTAGAGGTAATAGTCACTAGGCAATCAGGATAGATAATCAACAGAGTAGCAGCAGCATATGTGTGTGTGTGTTGGAGGGTCAGTGTAAGTATATGTGAGTGTGTAGGTAGAGTCGAGTGAGTGTGCATAGAGCAGTGGCGACCCATCATTCAGGGCGACACGTAATTTGAGCCCCACGTGTTTAGCATGTTAATTTGGCATTAATATGTGCATCAAAGCGGGGAACGAGAGACTTAAAAACAGCTTCTYTCTCAAGGCCATCAGACTGTTAAACAGCCACCACTAACATTGAGTGGCTGCTGCCAACATACTGACTCATCTCTAGCCACTTTAATAATGAAAAATAAATGTATCACTAGCCACTTTAAACAATGCCACTTTATATAATGTTTACATACCCTACATTACTCATCTCATATGTATATACTGTACTCTATACCATCTACTGCATCTTGCCTATGCCGTTCGGCCATCGCTCATTCATATCTTTTTATGTACATATTCTTATTCATTCCTTTACACTCGTGTGAATAAGTTAGTTGTTGTAAAATCGTTAGGTTAGATATTATTGCATTAACATCTGTTAACCATGTGTATGTGACAAATAAGATTTGATTTGTGTCACATATCAGTTTGCAAACAATGTAAAAAAAWAWATATACAAACATGGTCTCTTTGCTTTCTTGAGTAAGCCAGCTCCAAAATGCAGGTGTTTCAGCCTAGCTCAGTGCTTTCTGTGGTGGTGGGGCAGCCAGCGGAAAATACAGAGCGTAGGGGTTGGTAATGTTCCCTAGTTGCGCCGTGATTGGRTCAATGTTCTGTCACTCATGAGGACACTACTTCGCCGCAAAATCTATGGGGAGATTTAGATTTACATTAGAAGTGCCCATCCAAGAAGGCCCAAGGTCATTGGCCACATATAAAATGTAATCACGTTATATCTACAGTTGCTTTGATTGGACTGATCATGTCAACATCATACATTAGTCATCATCATGAATCACATCAACAATCTACTGGCAAATCCTTGTCATATGAAGAGAAATTATAGATAAAACGTATCGGTGCTCATTGGCCATTGGACATAAATATTACACAACAAGTTGGAAATCTCAAATTCAACAATTTGTGGTTTGGAAGGATTCAGTGGCTAACTGAAAGCATTGCAAAGCAATCACTAGCCTGCTATCAAATCAAACTTTATTTGTCACATGCGCCGAATACAACAAGTGTTCGCCTTTATTCGTGAAATGCTAACTTACAAGCCCTTAACCAACAGTGCAGTTCAACAAGAGTTAAGAAAATATACAGGGGGTAGTGGTACCGAGTCAGTGTGTGGGGGTACAGGTTAGTCAAGGTCATTTGTGCATGTAGGTAGGAGTGAAGTGACTATACATAGATAATAAACAGCGAGTAGCAGCAGTGTACAAAACAAATGGGGGGGGGGTGTCTGTGTAAATAGTCCGGAGGCCATTTGATTAATTGTTCAGCAGACTTATGGCTTGGGGGTAGAAGCTGTTAAGGAGCCTTTTGGTCCTAGACTTGGCTCTCCGGTACCACTTGCCGTGCGGTATCAGAGAAAACAGTCTATGACCAGGGTGACTGGAGTCTCTGACAATTTTTGGGGCTTTCCTCTGACACGCCTATTATATAGGTCCTGGATGGCAGGAAGCTTGGCCCCAGTGATGTACTGGGCCGTACGCACTACCTTCTGTAGTGCCTTACGATCAGATGCCGAGCAGTTGCCATACCAGGCGGTGATGCAACCGGTCAGGATCCTCTCGATGGTGCAGCTGTAGAATTTTTGAGAATCTGGGGACCCATGCCAAATCTTTTCAGTCTTCTGAGGGGAAAAGGTGTTGTGGTGCCCTCTTCACAACTGTCTTGGTGTGTTTGGACCATGATAGTTTGTTGGTGATGTGGACACCAAGGAACTTGAAACTCTCGACCCGGTCCACTATGTTAATGGGGGCCCGTTCAGCCCACCTTTTCCTGTAGTCCACGATCAGCTCCTTTGTCTTGCTCACACTGAGGGAGAGGTTATTGTCCTGGCACCACACGACCAGGTCTCTGATCAGGCCTACCACTATTCGGTGGAGTGGGTGTGTTGTCCAAGTCTGGGTTTAAGGGTCTCTTTTCCAAGCTTAAAAGGATAAATATTCACATGCCATGGGCCAGAAAAGGTTGAACACATTGGCCATGCTGTCAAACCAGCATGACTTCTGCCACATTCAAAACAACTGGAAAATCTCAGACTTCAGTGAGTTCAAGACAACTGGGAACTCTGAAAATAACTAGCTCCGACTGGGAAAATACGTTTTGAAAAGGCATCCAACTCGGCATTCCAAGTCGGGAACACAGGCCTCTTTCTAGAGTTCCGACCTGAAGATCACTGACGTCATAATTCAACCCTGTTTCTTCAGAGTTCTCAGTTGTCTTGAAAGCACCATAAATCCAAAGAATGCCAGACTTTGATGACAAAGTTTGATGACAAAATTTGCCCACAAGAAGGACCGCCGCGCCACCTTCCTGTTCAAGTGAGCACAGCACAACAAGGTGAGTCCAAAAATGTATTGTATGCTGCTACATAAATTATGTAATATGCCAGGGAGATATGTATACTGTAGCTGTAGCTACTGTAGCTAAGAAAGTAATTCTAAGTGTATGTTGTGTAGTAAGTTGTTAGTAGCCCTTGTGCCTCACAGTAATAATTTGGTCCCTTTCCCCTTCATAACTTAGCCTACTGTTCTGACTTGYTGGTGCACCTATAGCCTGTTTTAGAGAAATGTAATCATTGAATATTGTAAGAGCTTTCATTGTCTGCTTATATGCCCCCTTTATTTATCCTACGGTTCTGACTTGGTGTACAGGCAGAATACTGTAAGAAAGGCCCATGTTCTYAATTCTGTCACTGTACATTTCAAAAGTGCTGAACAAATAATTATATTGACTACATCCGTCCTAGCTTGCTTATTAATGTCTTAATCGAAATTACAGATTTTMAATTTTTACCCCCTTTTTCTCCCCAATTTTGTGATACGATCTTGTTTCATCACTGCAACTCCCCAACGGGCTCGGTAGAGGCAAAGTTCGAGTCATGCGTCCTCCGAAACATGACCCGCCAAACCGCGCTTCTTAACACCCACTCGCTTAACCTGGAAGCCAGATGCACCAATGTGTCAGAGGAAACACTGTTTAACTGACGACCGAAGTCAGCCTGTAGGCGCCCGGACCACCACAAGGAGTCGCTAGAGCGCGATGAGTCAAGTAAAGCCCCTCCGGCCAAACCCTCCATAACCCGGACGACGCTTGGCCAATTGTGCGCTGCCCTATGGGACTCCCGGTCATGGCCGGTAATGACACAGCCTGGGATCGAAAGCCCAGGCTATAGATGCTGTGCCTTAGACCACTGCACCACTTCGGAGGCCACAGATTGCCTCTTATACGCTCGTCGTTCCCTTATGCCATAGTTTGTACATCTCACTTGTCAGTAGAAACCACATTTGTTTAAGCAACACAGCAATGTTTTTAAAAAAGGCAGTAAATGAGGCTGAATGCAGCCAGACAAGGCTCCGCTGATAGCCAGGTGTAGCAGTGGTAAGGATTCACTTCATGGTGCTGAAAAGAAAGTTCTGCTGTTGGGACAGCTTTATGCCTCTAACCCTACTACGGGGGCTGGGTCACTGGCTTACTGGTGCTCTTCCATGCCGTCCCTAGGAGGGGTGCGTCACTGAGTGGGTTGAGTCACTGACGTGATCTTCCTGTCCAGGTTGGCGCCCCCCTCGGGTTTGTGCCGTGGGGGAGATCTTCGTGGGCTATACTCGGCCTTGTCTCAGGATGGTAAGTTGGTGGTTGAAGTTATCCCTCTAGTGGTGTGGGGGCTGTGCTTTGGCAAAGTGGGTG
>NW_019944657.1:17834-25558 GCF_002910315.2 Salvelinus sp. IW2-2015
AACTGATTGAACTCACTACTATAGATCAATAGACTGAGTTGAACTCACTATACAGATCCATAGGACTGAGTGAACTCACTACTACAGATCAATAGAACTTGACCGTGAAACTCACTAGCTACAGATCAATTGACTGACGATGAACTCACTACTACAGATCAATAGACTGTCTGGAACTCACTACTACAGATCAAATAGACTGTCTGATGCTGAACTCACTACTACAGATTCAATAAGACTGTCTTGAACTCAACTACTGCAGATCAATAGACTGTCTGAATTGAACTCACTACTGCCAGATCAATAGACTGTCTGATTGAACTCACTACTACAGATCAATAGACCTGTCTGAACTCAACTACTACAGATCAATAGGAACTGTTCTGAACTCACTAGCTACAGATCAATAGACTGTCTGATGAACTACCTACTATAGATCAATAGACTGAGTGAACTCACTACTACAGATCAATAGACTGAGTGAACTCACTACTACAATCAATAGGACTGAATGAACTCACTAATAACTACAGATCAATAAGGACGCGTTCTGAACTCCACTGCTATACAGACTAAGGACTGTCTCTCTGGACTGAACTCAATTGCTACAGATCAAATTACTTGTGCTCTCGGGACTGAACTTCAATGACAATCAATACTGTCGTCTGACTTAACTCAAGGCTACAGATCTAATACTGTCTGTCTTCTGACTGAACTCAATGTTACAGATCAATACTGTCTGTCTGACTGAACTCAATGCTACAGATCAATACTGTCTGTCTGACTGAACTCAATGCTACAGATCAATACTGTCTGTCTGACTGAACTCAATGCTACAGATCCATAGACTAGTTGAGTCACCTGTAAACAGGGCCAGTCTGTTTGTGCAATCTTGCCAACTCATTGTTATGTATGCAAAATCGTTTGGCTTGACAATAAGCAATGGAATCTACATGGAAATGATTATTGCAGTAATAACATTGTAGGAAGTATAATTTTATTAAAGCTTATGCTGAATCTGACAGTTCTGACCAACTAAACAAAGACAAAACAAAGGAAATAAGGTCAGGAATGTGACAGAAGTATAATTTTATTAAAGCTTATGCTGAATCTGACAGTTCTGACCATTAACTAGCTGATAAACATTCTGTTTACTGTCGGTCATCAGCGTATGTTATTGTATTTTATTTTGATGACAGTCACATGAATGAATAATTATATATCAGTGATGATACTGACATACAGTACAATCCATCATAAACATTTTCCAAACTCCCCNTTTATTTTGATGACAGTCACATGAATGAATAATTATATATCAGTGATGATACTGACATACAGTACAATCCATCATAAACATTTTCCAAACTCCCCAATGCGACTGCATCGTTGACATTTTCACAATTCTTAATTACAAAGAAAGACAGTGGGCAAACATAACATGTAAATGTAACATTAACACAATTTAAATGTGTGTTTGTTTTGGTTTTCTTTCTATGGTTGGATCGTGCAGGGCAGTCCTAAAAGACAACATGGGAAAAGGCATTACGTTTGCTGCTATTTGTACCTACAGTACAGTTATTAAGAGACATTTCTTTGAAACTGGAACACTTCGTTGAAGGGAAGGTAACTTTGGAACGTCAGTCATGTTGTTTATTACCTGAGGATGGGTGTTCTGGTTCAGTCTGTCATCACACAGTGTAACTCGGGCTACGTCCCAAATGGCACCCTAATCTGTTTATAGTGCACTACGGTAGGACCCAAATCACCCGCGGGCCGCCAGTTGGGGAACCCTGCTTTAGAATGATGGAGGGAAGAAGCCTCTGGCATGTGTCCTCTCATAATGATAAACAATAACAATATGGATCAGTCAGCTAGCCATGACCTGCTCAGTCCGGTGCTGCCACTTAGTCCAGTGGGGTTAATATGGAGGGAAGAAGCCTCTGGCATGTGTCCTCTCAATGATAAACAATAACAATATGCATCTCAAATGGAACCCTATTCTCCATATAATGCACTACTGTTGACCAGGGCCCCTAGGGGAATATAGGGATCAGGGCCCATAGGGAGTATAGGGATCAGGGCCTATATGGAATATAGGGATCAGGGCCCATAGGGAATATAGGGATCAGGGCCTATAGGGAATATAGGGATCAGGGCCCCACTATATAGGGATCAGGGCCCCACTATATAGGGATCAGAGCCCATAGGGAATATAGGGATCAGGGCCCATAGGGAATATAGGGATCAGGGCATTGACATGTTATGTCATTATGATGTGGTTGTGACCTTGTCATAACGCTGGGTCACATGTTCTGTGTGTTTGTGCTGCAGCTGCAGAATGAGTTCATTCAGAACGGCAGTAAGAACTTCCGGTTCATCCCTATCCTGTTTCCTGGGGCCAACAAGGTAAAATATATACTGCTCTCTGGCTCTGTCTCTCGTCTCTCTGGCTCTGTCTCTCTCTCTCTGGCTCTCTGTCTCTCTGGCTCTCTGTCTCTCTCTCTCTGTCTCTCTCTCTCTGGCTCTCTGGTCTGTCTCTCTCTCTCTGTCTCTCTTGTCCTCTTCTGTCTCTCTGGCTCTGTCTCTCTGTCTCTCTCTCTCTGTCCTCTCCTCTGTTCTCTCTCTGTCTTCTGTCTCTCTGTCCTTTCTGTCTTTCTGGCTCTCTGGCTCTCTGTCTCTCTGTCTTTCTGTCTCTCTGTCTTTCTGCTTCTCTGGCTCTCTGGCTCTCTGTCTTCTCTGGCTCTCGTGGCTCTCCTGTCTCTGTCTCTGTCTTTCTGTCTTTCTGGCTCTGGCTCTGTCTCTCTCTCTCTGGCTCTGTCTCTCTGTCTCTCTGTCTCTCTGTCTCTCTGTCTTCTGTCTCTCTGGCTCTCTGTCTCTCTGTCTCTCTGTTCTGTCTCTCCGTTCTTCTGTCTCTCTGCTGCTGTAGCTGCTTTATAGTCACACAACTTACACTGCTGTCAAATTTTAAAATCATGCCAAGTTAGCTAGCGCCGGCGACATGCCCGTGATACAGGTGCCCAGTAGGGAGCATGTTGATGGTGACATGCCCGTGATACAGGTGCCCAGTAGGGAGCATGTTGATGGTGCACTGGTCGCCCGGCTTATCAACTCATTGTGAATCCCAAAAGCCACGTAAAACGGTCTTGAGTGACAAAAATCTGCCCAATTAGCTGATTCGCTTTCCATACACCCTTCCTTTCGGCAACACTCATTCGCCTATACTCCAGTCACCATATTGGCTACAGGTACCCAAATCAAGTCACCATATTGGCCTACAGGTACCCATACTCCAGTCACCATATTGGGGGACAGCTACCATACTCCATCACCATATTGGGGGACAGCTACCATACTCCAGTCACCATATTGGGGCTACAGGTACCCATACTCCAGTCACCATATTGGGCTGTATCTACCCATACTCCAGTCACCATATTGGGCTACAGCTACCCATACTCCAGTCATCCATATTGGGGCTACAGCTACCCATACTCCAGTCACCATATTGGGGTGACAGCTACCCATACTCCAGTCACGCATATTGGCTGTATCTACCCATAATCCAGTCACCATATTGGCCTACAGCTACCCATACTCCAGTCACCATATTGGCCTACAGCTACCCATAACTCCAGTCACCATATTAGGCTGTAGCTACCCATACTCCAGTCACCATACTGGCCTACAGGTACCCATACTCCAGTCACCATATTGGGCTGTAGCTACCATACTCCAGTCACCATACTGGCCTACAGCTACCCATACTCCAGTCACCATATTAGGCTGTAGCTCCCATACTCCAGTCACCATACTGGCTACAGCTACCCATACTCCTCACCATATTGGGCTGTAGCTACCATACTCCAGTCACCATATTGGGCTGCTGCTACTCATACTCCAGTCACCATACTGGCCTACAGGTACCCATACTCCAGTCACCATATTGGGCTGTAGCTACCCATACTCCAGTCACCATATTGGGGGACAGCTACCCATACTCCGTCACACATATTGGGGGACAGCTACCCATACTCCAGTCACCATATTGGGCTACAGGTACCATACTCCAGTCACCATATTGGGGGACCCATACTTGTACTACAGTTGTGTCAAAGATGTTCACTAGATAGACCACATCCTGCCGTTTCCAATGGGAGGCAAGTTGGCCGAGTAGGTGAGATCAAGTGTTGAGATGGGTTTTCAAAGTCGCGTTTATTGGTCAGTCAGATGACTTAGTGACGTCAATAAATACACGTTCATCATATTCTGTCTCATCTATCTGTGTTTCTTGTGAAGCTCACTCCTCCTCTCTCCCTCAGTATCACGTCCCGACGTGGCTCCAGAACACTCATGTCTACAGCTGGCCTAGGGACAGAGACGACGTCCTACGTCGACTGATGAGAATGAGAAATACAACCCTCCTCCTATCGGGAAGCTACCGACCATCGTCTCTATCCCATCTAACAGCACAGCGCCCCACTGGACTGGAGGACAGACGGCAGATTTAAACCATAAGGCTTCAGTCACACAAAGACCCATAAATATGGATTCAATCATAATGTCTGTTTTTGTCTGTCGTAAATTAAACTCAAGTCAACTTTTTCGGACGAGTTGCATCCATAAAAAGACAGACAAGTTGTGGATGTTCTTTGAGACCATCTCTGTGGTCCTTCAGTCAATCTGTAATTTTCAGACACAAACTTCTGTTTTGGCAGTGACCTAACAGTCAGAATGGACCTCTGCTCTGAAGACATCCTCACCCTCCAGATTAGAACCTGTTGCTGATCTGGGACCAGTGAAATACTTTACCTGGATCTTTATAGATCCAACCGGAGACGGATCTTCTAGGATTTGTTGTAAACAACTGTTTTATCTGCTGTGTTGATCTACAGTCCTAGAACACACAGAAGGACTGAACATATGAGACACAGACCTCAATCTCTCTGCTTCAGTCACGGCAGCTTGTGACTGTCTCTGCATGTTCAGCTGGATGTGTTTTAACTGTTCTGTGAACTGACTGTAGTCCTGGAACCCAGTGTGATAACCTACAGTTGATGTTGGAAGTTTACATCACACTTAGCCAAATACATTTAAACTCCGTTTTACAATTCCTGACATTAAATCCTCATAAACATTCCGTGTGTTAGGTCAGTTAGGATCACTTTATTTTAAGAATGTGAAATGTCAGAATAATAGTAGAGTGATTTATTTCAGCTTTCATTTCTTTAATCACATTCCCAGTGGGTCAGAAGTTTACATACACTCAATTAGTATTTGGTAGCATTGCCTTTAATTGTTTAACTTGGGTAAAACGTTTCGGGTAGCCTTCCACAAGCTTCCACAATAAGTTGGGTGAATTTTGGCCCATTCCTCCTGGCAGAGCTGGTGTAACTGAGTCAGGTTTGTAGGCCTCCTTACTCGCACACGCTTTTTCAGTTCTGCCCACAGATTTTCTATAAGATTGAGGTCAGGGCTTTGTGAAGGCCACTCCAATAACTTGACTTTGTTGTCCTTAAGCGATTTTGCCACAACTTTGGAAGTATGCTTGGGGTCATTGTCCATTTGGAAGACCCATTTGTGACCAAGCTTTAACTTCCTGACTGATGTCTTGAGATTTTGCTTCAATATATCCATATAATTTTCCTGCCTCATGATGCCATCTATTTTGTGAGGTGCACAGTCCCTCCTGCAGCAAAGCACCCCCACAACATGATGCTGCCACCCCCGTGCTTCACGGTTGGGATGGTGTTCTTCGGCTTGCAAGCCTCCCCTTTTTCCTCTAAACATAACAATGTGTCATTATGACTAACAGTTTCTATTTTTGTTTCATCAGACAGAGGACATTTCTCCAAATAGTACGATCTTTTGTCCCATGTGCAGTTGCAAACCGTAGTCTGGCTTTTTATATGGCGGTTTTGGAGCAGTGGCTTCTTCCTTGCTGAGCGTCCTTTCAGGTTATTGTTCGATATAGAACTCGTTTTACTGTGGATATAGACACTTTTTGTACCTCTTTCCTCCAGGCATCTTCACAAGGTCTTTGCTGTTGTTCTGGGATTGATTTGCACTTTTCACACCGAAGTACGTTCATCACTAGGAGACAGAACGCGTCTCCTTCCTGAGCGGTATGACGGCTGCGTGGTCCATGGTGTTTATACTTGCGTACTATTGCTTGTACAGATAAATGTGGTACCTTCAGGCGTTTGGCGAATTCCTCCAAGGATGAACCAGACTTGTGGAGGTCTACAATCTTTTTTCTGAGGTCTTGGCTGATTCTCTTTGATTTTCCCATGATGTCTCAAGCAAAGAGGCACTGAGTTTGAAGGTAGGTCCTTGAAATACATCCACAGTGTACCACTCTAATTGACTCAATGATGTTCAATATAGCCTATCAGATAGCTTTCTAAGCCATGCACGTTCATTTTTCTTGGAATTGTCCAAACCGTTTAAAAGGCATCAGTCACTTAGTGAATGTAAACTTCTGACCCACTGGGAAATTGTGATTATAGTGAAATTATACAGTTGCAATAATCGGTCCTGCTAAACAATTGTTGGAAAAATTCACTATGTGCATGAACAAAGTCAGATGTCCTAACCGACTTTGGCAACACTATGTTTGTTGCATCATTTTTGTGGAGTGGTTGAAAAAACGAGTTCTTAATGACTCAACCTAAGTGATATGTAACTTACCGACTATCAACTCGTATGTCTGGCCCTAGCGCACTGAACACAACAAGAGCCTTGTGACATGTTTATGCCTCTTAAGTATATAAGTATTAATAATATTGTCTGAGGAGACAGACAAGTTCATTAGTCCCAAATGGCACAACTATCCCTATTATAGTGGGGCCTTGGATCCCTATTTTCCCTAATGGCCCTGATTCCTAACTTCCACTTATGGCCCTGATCCCTATTTGGGCCTCGATCCCTATATTTCGATATGGGCCCTGGATCCCTCTATCCCCATATAGGCCCTGATCCCTATTTCCCATCCCTGACACCTATATCAGGCCCTGATCCCCTATATTTCCCTATGGCCCTGATCCCTATATTCCCTTATAGGCCTAGATCCCATAATTCCTGATGAGGCCCTGATCCCTAATATTCCCTTATATGGCCCTGATCCCGTATATTCCCTATGGGCCCTGTCGCATATCCCTTGGCCTCTCTTTTCCCTATGGCCGCCTAATCTTGGGCCGATGCCTATCAATTCCCTATGGGCACTGATCCCTTTATTCCATATAGGCCCTGATCCTAATCATGGCCTATCTATATTCCCTATGGGTGCCTGATCCTATATTCCTTATGGCCTATATGTGGCCTGATCCCTATATTCCCTTGGGCCCTGATCCCTATATTCCCTATGCGGCCCTGATCCCTATATTCCCTCATGGGCCCTGATCCTATATTCCAATAGGGCCCTGATCCCTATATTCCCTATGGGCACATATTTTGGACGTATCCCTTTTATTGCCTTCCATTCCCTAATGGGCCCATGATCCTATCCCCTATGCTAGTTTCCCCTATGGGGCCCTGATCCCTATATTCCCTATGGCGCCCTGCCCTTATATTCCCCTATGGGCCCTGATCCTTGTAGTCCCTTTCCGCTCCCTGATTCTATGGGCCCTGATCCCTATATTCCCTATGGGCCCTGATCCTATCTTATTCCTATGGGCCCTGATCCTATTTTCCCTCCTATGGGCCTCTGATCTAATGGGCCTGAT
>NW_019944657.1:25583-33951 GCF_002910315.2 Salvelinus sp. IW2-2015
AGATTCTATAAGATTGAGGTCAGGGCTTTGTGAAGGCCACTCCAATAACTTGACTTTGTTGTCCTTAAGCGATTTTGCCACAACTTTGGAAGTATGCTTGGGGTCATTGTCCATTTGGAAGACCCATTTGTGACCAAGCTTTAACTTCCTGACTGATGTTTGAGATTTTGCTTCAATAATCCATATAATTTTCCTGCCTCATGATGCCATCTATTTTGTGAGGTGCACCAGTCCCTCCTGCAGCAAAGCACCCCCACAACATGATGCTGCCACCCCCGTGCTTCACGGTTGGGATGGTGTTCTTCGGCTTGCAAGCCTCCCCCTTTTTCCTCTAAACATAACAATGTCATATGACCTAACAGTTCTATTTTTGTTTCAGTGGGCAGAACTGAAAAAGCGTGTGCGAGTAAGGAGGCCTACAAACCTGACTCAGTTACACCAGCTCTGCCAGGAGGAATGGGCCAAAATTCACCCAACTTATTGTGGGAAGCTTGTGGAAGGCTACCCGAAACGTTTTACCCAAGTTAAACAATTTAAAGGCAATGCTACCAAATACTAATTGAGTGTATGTAAACTTCTGACCCACTGGGAATGTGATTAAAGAAATGAAAGCTGAAATAAATCACTCTACTATTATTCTGACATTTCACATTCTTAAAATAAAGTGATCCTAACTGACCTAACACACGGAATGTTTATGAGGATTTAATGTCAGGAATTGTGAAAAACGGAGTTTAAATGTATTTGGCTAAGGTGTATGTAAACTTCCAACATCAACTGTAGGTTATCACACTGTGTTCCAGGACTACAGTCAGTTCACAGAACAGTTAAAACACATCCAGCTGAACATGCAGAGACAGTCACAAGCTGCCGTGACTGAAGCAGAGAGGATTGAGGTCTGTGTCTCATATGTTCAGTCCTTCTGTGTGTTCTAGGACTGTAGATCAACACAGCAGATAAAACAGTTGTTTACAACAAATCCTAGAAGATCCGTCTCCGGTTGGATCCTATAAAGATCCAGGTAAAGTATTTCACTGGTCCCAGATCAGCAACAGGTTCTAATCTGGAGGGTGAGGATGTCTTCAGAGCAGAGGTCCATTCTGACTGTTAGGTCACTGCCAAACAGAGATTTTGTGTCTGAAAATTACAGATTGACTGAAGGACCACAGAGATGGTCTCAAAGAACATCCACAACTTGTCTGTCTTTTTATGGATGCAACTCGTCCGAAAATAGTTGACTTGAGTTTAATTTACGACAGACAAAAACAGACATTATGATTGAATCCATATTTATGGGTCTTTGTGTGYCTGAAGCCTTATGGTTTAAATCTGCTGTCTGTCCTCCAGTCCAGTGGGGGCGCTGTGCTGTTAGATGGGGATAGAGACGATGGTCGGTAGCTTCCCGATAGGAGGAGGGTTGTATTTCTCTATTCTCATCAGTCGACGTAGGACGTCGTCTCTGTCCCTAGGCCAGCTGTAGACATGAGTGTTCTGGAGCCACGTCGGGACGTGGTACTGAGGGAGAGAGAGAGGAGTGAGCTTCACAAGAAACACAGATAGATGAGACAGAATATGATGAACGTGTATTTTATTGACGTCACTAAGTCATCTGACTGACCAATAAACGCGACTTTGAAAAACCCATCTCAACACTTGATCTCACCTACTCGGCACACTTGCCTCCCATTGGAAACGGCAGGATGTGGTCTATCTTAGTAGAACATCTTTGACACAACTGTAGTACAAGTATGGGTCCCCCAATATGGTGACTGGAGTATGGGTACCTGTAGCCCAATATGGTGACTGGAGTATGGGTAGCTCTGGTCCCCATATGGTGACTGGAGTATGGGTAGCTGTCCCCCAATTGGTGACTGGAGTATGGGTAGCTACAAGCCCAATATGGTGACTGGAGTAATGGTACCTGTAGCCAGTATGGTGACTGGAGTATGAGTAGCAAGCAGCCCAATATGGTGACTGAGTATGGGTAGCTACAGCCCAATATGGTGACTGGAGTATGGGTAGCTGTAGGCCAGTATGGTGACTGGAGTATGGGTAGCTACAGCCCAATATGGTGACTGAGAGTATGGTGTAGCTGTAGGCCATATGGTGACTGGAGTATGGGTAGCTACAGCCCAATATGGGTGACTGAAGTATGGTAGCTGTAGGCCATATGGTGACTGGAGTTAGGGTAGCTACAGCCAATATGGTGACTGGAGTATGGGTAGCTGTCGGCCCAATATGGTGACTGGAGTATGGGTAGCTGTAGCCAATATGGTGACTGGATATTATGGGTAGCATACAGCCCAATATGGTGACTGAGTATGGGTAGCTTGTCCCCCAATATGGTGACTGGAGTATGGGTAGCTGTAAGCCCAATATGGTGACTGGAGTATGGGTAGCTGTAGCCAATATGGTGACTGGGTATGGGTAGCATACAGCCCAATATGGTGACTGGAGTATGGGTACCTGTAGCCCAATATGGTGACTGGAGTATGGGTAGCTGTCCCCCAATATGGTGATGGAGTATGGTAGCTGTCCCCAATATGGTGACTGGAGTATGGGTACCTGTAGGCAATATGGTGACTTGAGTTTGGGTACCTGTAGGCCAATATGGTGACTGGAGTATAGGCGAATGAGTGTGCCGAAAGGAATGGGTGTATGGAAAGCGAATCAGCTAATTGGGCAGATTTGTTGTCACTCAAGACCGTTTTACGTGGCTGTTGGGATCCACATGAGTTGATAAGCCGGCGACAGTGCACCATCAACATGCTCCCTACTGGGCACCTGTATCACGGGCATGTCACCATCAACATGCCCTACTGGGCACTGTATCACGGCATGTCGCCGGGCTAGCTAACTTGGCATGATTTTAAAATTTGACAGCAGTGTAATTTGTGTGCTAGAGCACAGAGCAGACAGAGAGCAGAGACAGAGAAGAGGCAGAGAGACAGAGAACAGAAACAGAGAGACAGAGAGACGAGAGCAGAGACCCAGAGAGCAGCAGAGCAGAAAGACAGACAGAGACAGAGAGAGACAGAGAGCAGAGAAGACAGAGAGCAGAGAGAGAGCAGAAAGACAGAGAGACAGAAAGACGAGAGACAGAGAGCCAGAGAGCAAGAAGACAGAGACAGGAGACAGAGAGACAGAAGAGAGACAGAGAAGAGAACCAGAGAGAGAGAGACAGAGAGACAGAGAGAACAGAGAGCAGAGAGCGAGAAAAACAGAGCCAGAGAGCCAGAGAGAGAGAGACAGAGAGAGAGAGACAGAGGCAGAGAGACAAGAGAGCCAGAGAGAGAGAGACAGAGCCAGAGAGACAGAGAGACAGAGCCAGAGAGCCAGAAGTAATATATTTTACCTTGTTGGCCCCAGGAAACAGGATAGGGATGAACCGGAAGTTCTTCCTGCCGTCTGAATGAACTCATTCTGCAGCTGCAGCACAAACACACAGAAATGTGACCCAGCGTTATGACAAGGTCACAACCACATCATAATGACATAACATGTCATAAGCTGTTTTAATGACACTGTCATGGCACATTCACACCTGTTGTGACATATACTGCGTTTATTTATGGCTGGTTATAAACCTACATGAGAGTGTCAAAAGCCACCAGACCTACCACACAAGGCAAAGCATTTACTACACAAAAATCTACATGTCAACAGTATGTTTGTTATAGAAAAAATTAAATGTAATTGACCAATATTGTGGTTAAATTAAATATAGTAATTGATAAAAAAACTATTTATTGAAGAAATGTTTAAAAAAGTGTATAATTTTTGTGAATGATGTATAAATAGGACTGGTGGAGTTAATGTCCACATGCAGGCTAACACAGACATATGGAAATGTTCTGCTCTACCCAAAATTACAACCAATTAATTGCAGACATACCACAAAAATGGAAGGCAAGTAGAAGGGGAAAAAAGTAAGGAACTTGTATGTCGGCCCCTGTATTAAAGAACATAAATGGTTAAAGAAAAGTGTGATAAATAAAAATATATACAAATTTCATTTAAGGAACAAAAAACTGACAGCTGTGCCATATAAATTGCAAAATAGTTGGGAAGAGATTTTCGATGTACCCATTCCATGGCACATGGTTAATGATTTGATACGCAAAACACGCCGGATTCAAAACTTCGAATTTTCAATTTAAATACTGTACAAAATTCTTGCAACTAATAGAATGTTATATATATGGGGTATACAATCTTCCCAGCTCTGCAGATTCTGTTGTGAGGAGGCAGAGTCATTAGATCATTTATTTTGGTATTGTCATTTGTAGCTCGTTTTTGGTCACAGGTCCAGGAATGGCTGAAGAATTGCAACATTTTGCCTAGAACTAACGCTACAGATAGCAATACTGGGGGATTTGAAAAGCCATAGTCCAATCATCAATAATATATATTTATTAATTATTATTATGTTTATTTTTAATTTACAATCTTAGAAGCCTATGAGAATAGGAAGGTTCAAGTCTTTTGTGAAGCATCACAGCACGTTGAAAAATATATGGCAAATAAAAAATCCGAAATGGATGAGTTGGGAAGATAATGGAGGGGTTGAGTGGAACTGAAGGTGGGACTAATAACAGATAAACAATGTAGGGCATACGGGATCTGTGAAATGTGTATAGGTGCAGAGCTTTTGTGAATAGCACAGTTACAAGTGGAAATACAAATTGGATGGACAACAGAAATAGAGGAAGGACTAAAGAACAAATAAGAGAAGAACTATTGTAAAGTGGACTGTGTCTGTAAGATGCGGTATAAGATGTAATAATTGAAGGTACAAGCAGAAGTGTTTATTAGTTTACTTCCAATTGGGGGATCGGGTTAGGGTGCGGGGATAAATAATAAAGGTATAGTTCTTAAAAAGATGTATGTCTGTATGGTTATATGAGTATGTATTATGAGTTGTTATATGTATGCAATGGCGTGTAGATTATATATTATTTACCCCAAAAAATATGGGGATTGAATGAATGAGACAATTACATGCGAGCAACATTCTTGTCGCAAGATTAAAGGCTGATCCCCACCCCCCCCCAGAAAATAAAAAAAAAAAAAAAAAAATTATTAATAAAAAAAAAAAAAAAGTGACCATATTAATTATCATTGTCAGATTGCGCACACAATTGATGCAGACAGCTGTTATGACAATGGCTTATGAACCATGTCATGTGTTAGACATTGGTGTCAAGTAAAGAGGTTACCAAAAAGTTTGAATCACCTCATTTTAACATCTGTCCATTAAAATAACTATTTGTCCTCTCAAAGGTAAAACAATTGATGACTACAGTAAGTGTCTATGAGTGTCAAGATAAGTAACAGGTTGGACCGTAACAGGGATGACCGTAACAGGGATGGACCGTAACAGGTGGATCCGTAACAAGATTGACCCGAACAGGATGACCTGTAACAGGGATGACCGTAAGCGGTTATACCATGAACAGGGCTGACCGTAACACAGGGCTGAGCGTAACGGGATGGCCGTAAAAGGGTGGACCGTACCAGGGTGGACCGTACCAGGGCTGGCCATGCGTTGAAGGTAACAGGTGGACCGGAACGGGAGACCGTAAGGGGGTTTGACCGTGAACAGTGTTGCAGCCGTAAACATGGTGACCGTAACAAGGGTCGACCGTAAAGGGTCTGACCGTAACAGGGTGACCGTAACAGGGTTGACCGTAAGCAGGGATGACTGTAGCAAGGGATGACCGTAGACAGGGGATGACCGTAACAGGGGTTGACACATAACAGGTGACATAACAGGGATGACCGACAGGGTGAACGTACAGGGTGGACGCGTACCCGGGTGGACCGTAACAGGGATGACCGTACAGGGTTGACCGTAACAGGGCCTGACCGGTAAACGGGTTGACCGTAAGACAGGGATGGAACGCGTACAGGGGATGACCGAACAGGGTGGACCGTACCAGGGGTTGGCCGGTGACAGGGTGTGGCCGTGAACAGGGTTGACCGTACAGGTGGAGCGTAACAGGGAATGACCGTAACAGGGATGACCGTAACAGGGTGGACGTAACAGGGTGAACCGTAACAGGTTGACCGTAACAGGGTGACGTACAAGGGTTGGCCGTGAAGGGTTGACCGGTAACAGGGAATGACCCAACAGGGATGACCGTAACAGGGGGTGACGCATAACAGGGCATGAACCGTAACAGGGTTGACCTAACGTGACCGACAGGGTGACCGTAACAGGGCTTGGACCGGTAACAGGGCTGAGACGCGTAACAGGGTGGACCGTAACAGGGTGACCGTAACAGGGCGAGGGTTGACCGTAACAGGGTTGACGTAACAGGGCTGACCGTAACGGGTTGACGCGTAACAGGGTTATCAAAAGGTTGACCGTAAACGAGGGTTGAACCGTAACGGGGTTTGGACGTAACAGGGTGTGGAGAACAGGTGGAACAGGGGACCGTGAACAAGGTGACCGAACAGGGTTATCAGAGAAGGGTTGACCGTAACAGGGTTATCATGTACAGGTTGCACCTAACAGGGTGGACCGTAACAGGGTGGAACCGTAACAGGGTGACCGTAACAGGGGTGACCGTAACAGGGTGGACCGTAACAGGGATGATACGTAATAGGGTTGACTGTAACATGGTGCCGTAACAGGGCTGGGACCGTAACAGGGTTGACTGTAACAGGGTTGACTGTAACTAGGGTTGACTGTAACATGGGAATGCCGTAACCAGGGTGCAACTGTAAAACAGGGTGGACGCGTGAGACAGGTTGACCATAAAACAGGGTTGACTGTAACAGGGCTGGACGCGTAACAGGTTGGACTGTAACAGGCGTTGACTGTAATGGATCCCGTAACAGGTTGACTTGTAACAGGGGTGGCCGAACAGGTTGACCTGGTAACAGGTTGAACCGTAACAGGGTTGAACCGTGACTAGGGTTATCGTGACAGGGATGACGATTTCATCTAAAATCAAACCATAATCGCCCTTGTGACAGGGGGACAGGACTGTGTACCAAAAATGCAACAGACTTGAAGTTTAAAGGTTAAGTGAAGGCCTGGGGTGTATTCACTAAGACCAAAGACACCAACCAAATACAGGGAGGGACCTACCTGAATCTGTCCATTTAAAACGATGTTTCGTGCTAAGCCTTTTTCTGGTTTGAGTAAACTGTGTTCTGCTGCAATCTATTTGCAACAGTGACCGACAACAGAAAGTACTACTCTGACCTGTTTGTGTATGTAGTGTGTTGAGGTCTGACAGTGTTTGAGGTACCTGTTTGTGTATGTAGAGCTGTGTTGAAGGTATGACAGTGTTGAGGTACTGTTTGTGGTATGTAGACTGTTGGGTCTGGACAGTGTTGAGGTCTGTTGTGTTGTAGACTGTGTTGAGGTCTGACAGTGTTGAGGTAACTGTTTGTGTATGTAGACTGTGTTGAGGTCTGACAGTGTTGAGGTTACCTGTTTTTGTGTATGTAACTGTGTTGAGGCTGACAAGTGTTGAGGTACCTGTTTGTTATGTAGACCTGTGTTGAGGTCTGACAGTGTTTGAGGTACGTGTTTGTGTATGTAGACTGTGTTGAGGTCTGACAAGTGTTTGAGGGTACCTTGTTTGTGTATGTGAACTGTGTTGAGGGTCTGACAGTGTTGAGGTTACCTGTTTGTTGTATGTGACTGTGTTGAGGTCTGACAGTGTTGAGGTCCCTTGTTGTGTATGTAAGACTGTGTGAGGTACGACAGTGTTGAGGTACCTGTTTGTGTATGTAGAACTGTTGGTTGAGGTCCGACAGTGTTGAGGTAGCCTGTTTGTTGTATGTAGACTGTGTTGAGGTCCGCAGTGTTGAGGTACCGATGTTGTGTATGTAGACTGTGTTGAGGTCTGACAGTGTTGAGGTCCTGTTTGTTGTAACTGTAGCTGTGTTGAGGTCCGACAGTGTTGAGGTACCTGTTTGTGTATGTAGACTGTGTTGAGGATCCTCCTCGTCGTTCTCTAAGCCTGACGGTGATAGGTCACAGTCTTCATGTCTTTTGGACTGATGATGAATGATAATAGGTATCCTTCGTGTAAGGATGAGGCACGGAGGAGTTTAAACCTGTCTGCCACTGTCTCTTACACTGTGTTACTAACCTGTCTGACTGGTCTTACACTGGGCCTGTTACTCTTTCCTTCTGACTGTCCTTACACTGGCTGTTACTACTGGTCTCTCTGTCTGTCTGTCTCTTAACAATGCCTGTTACTCTAACCTGTCTGTCTGTCTCTTACACTGGCCTGTTATACTAACCTGTCTGTCTGTCCCTTACAACTGGCCATAGTTACTAACTGTCTCTCTGTCTTACACATGGCCAGTTCTTTACTAACTGTCTCTCTGGTCTCTTTCCACT
>NW_019944657.1:34573-53456 GCF_002910315.2 Salvelinus sp. IW2-2015
AAAAGGAGTGGTAAGTCTGGCTGCACATCTGACTGGCTGATTTATTGCAATTTGAGAAATGATCTGAAATGATGAATAACTAAACTCAACAAAAAGAAGAAGAAACTGTATTATGAAGCCAAGATCAATGATATAAAGAATGATGGGAAAAACCTTTGTAGTACTTTAAATGAAATGATGGGCAGAAAGTCAAATTAAACTCCATCTTTCATCGAATCAGATGGCTTATTCATCACAAAACCATTTGGATGTTGTCAATTTTTAAATTATTACTTCATTGGCAAAGTGGGGCAAACTTAGGCAGGAAATGCAAGTTTGAATTTTGTAAAGTTAGTGTGGAAGAGGTGGGAAAATTATTGTTAACGATCAATAATGACAAACTCCTGGCATTAACAACTTAGATTAAAGCTACTGAGGATGGTAACTGACTCTATAGCCACTCCTATCTGTCCTATATCTAATCTGAGTCTAGAGGAAAGTCTTTGTCCTCAGGCCTGGAGGGAAGTCTTTGTCCTCAGGCCTGGAGGGAAGTCTTTGTCCTCAGGCCTGGAGGGAAGCCAAAATCAGTCCCGCTACCCAAGAGTTGTAAAGCGGCCTTTACTGGTTCTAACAGCAGACCTATCAGCTTGCTGCCAGCTCTTAGCAAACTGTTGGGGGAAATTATGTTTGACCAAATGCAATMCTATTTCTCTGTAAACAAATTAACAACAGACATTCAGCATGCTTATAGAGAAGGGCACTCAACATGTACTGCACTGACACAAATTACAGATGATTGGTTGAAAGAAATTGATAATAAGAAGATTGTGGGAGCTGTACTGTTAGATTTCAGTTTTGCAGTCTGTTTTAGAATGGGTGGCCAGTAATTAACTGGTCCTGAACATCTTTAAAACTAAGTACATTGTATTTGTTACAAATCATTCCTTAAGTTCTAGACCTCACCTGAATCTGATAATGTACAGTGTGGCTGTTGAACAAGTTGAGGAGACTAAATTACTTGGCGTTACCTTAGATTGTAAACTGTCATGGTCAAAATATTTTCACAGTCCCCAAATGCAGAACAAATTCAAGAAAGTGTACAGTATTATATTGAGCCTTATTGCATGGAACTCCCTTCCATCTCATATTGCTCAAATAAACAGCAAACCTGGTTTCAAAAAACAGATAAAGCAACACCTCTCCCCTATTTGACATAGTTTGTGTGTATACATTGATATGTAGGCTACGACTGCCTTTTTATAAATGTATGTAGTTCTGTCCTTGAGCTGTTCTTGTCTAACGTTCTGTATTATGTTTCATGTTTTGTGAGGACCCCAGGAAGAGTAGCTGCTGCTTTTGCAACAGCTAAAAATACCACTGGTCGTGTTCTCTATGAAAGGTGAATTTAATCCTATGATCTGATGACAGATGATCGGTATACCAACCGATCATCTATTGAGTTATTGTTCCATAGAAATGTATCTACACTGTCTACTAAACATTAATAACACGTGCTCTTTCCATGACAGACTGACCAAGTCAAAGCCCTTGTTGATGCCACTTGCTAAATCCACTTCAATCAGTGGAGATGAAGGGGAGGAGACGGGTTAAAGAATAATTTTTAAGCTTTGAGACAATTGAGACATGGATTGTGTATGTCTGCCATTCAYAGGGTGAATGGGCAAGACAAAATATTTCAGTGCCTTTGAACGGGGTATGGTAGTAAGTGCTATGCGCACTGGTTTGTGTCAAGAACTGCAACGTTGCTGGGTTTTTCATGCTCAACAGTTTCCCGTGTGTATCAAGAGTGATCCACCAGCCAACTTGACACAACCGGGGGAAGCATTGGAGTCAACATGGGCCAGCATCCCTGTGGTGGACCGGCTTTCGACAACTTGTAGAGTTCCTGCCCCGAAGAATAGAGGCTGTTATGATTAGGAAGGTGTAAGTCGTTTTGACATTTTGAGGTCTACCCTTTTAGTGCTGCAATCTACCAGTTGAAATCATAATGAAGTGGATTTTGAATTGGAGGCCGATCTCCTGATCTCACAGTCAGTACTTTACAGCACAGTGGATTGCAGAGGTTCACAAAAAGTGCATTCTGAAATTATTCAGACCCCTTGACTTTGTCCCCATTTTACGTTACAGCCTTTTTCTAAAAGGAATTTATGCAAATGTATAAAAAATAAAAAAAACATAAATATCACATTTATATAAGTATTCAGATCCTTTACCCTCTCTGCCCATTCATCGCCATTTTACCTGTTGTTATTGTCTTAGCTGATTAGCTGTTGTTGTCTTACCCGTTGTTGTCTTAACTAGCTCTCCCAATCAACATCTGTGATTGCTTTATGCCTCGCTTTATGTCTCTCTCTAATGTCAATATGCCTTGTATACTGTTGTTTAGGGTTGTTATCATTGTTTAAGTTCATTGCGGAGCCCCTAGTCCCACTCAACATGCCTCAAATACCTCCTTTGTCCCACCTCCCATACATGGTGTGACCTCACCTAGCATAACTAGTGCGTCCAGAGATGCAACCTCTCTTATCATCACTCAATGCCTAAGTTTACCTCCTCTCTACCTGCACCCTACCATACCTGTGTCTGTACATTATGCCCTGAATCTATCCTACCACGTCTAGAAATCTGCTCCTTTTATTCTGTCCCCAACGCACTAGACGACCAGTTTTGATAGCCTTGAGCCGTACCCTCATCCTACTCCTCCTCTGTTCTTCAGGTGATGTGGAGGTTAAACCCAGGCACTCTCATTTGTTGACTTCTGTAACCATAAAAGCCTTGGTTTCATGCATGTTAACATCAGAAGCCTCCTCCCTAAGTTTGTTTTTTTCACTGCTTTATCACACTCCGTCAACCCTGATGTCCTTGCCGTGTCTGAATCCTGGCTTAGGAAGGCCACCAAGAACTCTGAAATTTCCATCTCCAACTATAACATTTTCCYTCAAGATAGAACTGCCAAAGGGGGAGGAGTTGCAATCTACTGCAGAGATAGCCTGCAAAGTTCTGTCATGCTTTCCAGGTCTATGCACAAACAGTTCGAGCTTCTAATTTAAAAAATGAATCTCTCCAGAAATAAGTCTCTTACTGTTGCCGCCAGTTATAGACACCCCTCAGCTCCCAGCTGTGCCCTGGACACCATATGTGAATTGATTGCCCCCCCATCTATCGTCAGAGTTCGTTCTGTTAGGTGACCTAAACTGAGACAAGCTTAACACCCCGGCAGTCCTACAATCTAAGCTAGATGCCTCAATCTCACAAAAATTATCAAGGAACCCACCAGGTACAACCCTAAATCCGTAAACATGGGCACCCTCACAGATATTATCCTGACCAACTTGCCCTCCAAATACACATCTGCTGTTTTCAATCAGGATCTCAGCGATCACTACCTCATTGCCTGCATCTGCTATGGGTCCGCATTCAAATGACCACCCCTCATCACTGTCAACACTCCCTAAAACACTTCCGCGAGCAGGCCTTTCTAATCGACCTGGCCCGGGTATCCTGAAGGATATTGACCTCATCCCGTCAGTAGAGGATGCTCTGTTCTGTGAAGGGAGTAGTATACAGCGTTGTACGAGATCTTCAGTTTCTTGGCAATTTCTCACATGGAATATCCTTAATTTCTCAGAACAAGAATAGACTGACGAGTTTCAGAATAAAGTTTTATATTTCTGGTCAATTTGAGCTTGTAATCGAACCCACAAATGCTGATGCTCCAGATACTCAACTAGTCTAAAGAAGGCCAGTTTTATTGCTCTTTAAATCAGGACAACAGTTTTCAGCTGTGCTAACAATAATTGCAAAAGGGTTTTCTAATGATCAATTTGCCTTTTAAAATGGTAAACTTGGATTAGCTAACACAAAGTGCCATTGGAACACAGGAGTGATGGTTGCTGATAATGGGCCTCTGTACGCCTATGTAGATATTCCATAAAAAATCTGCCGTTTCCAGCTACAATAGTCATTTACAACATTAACAATGTCTACACTGTATTTCTAATCAATTTGATGTTATTTATTGGAAAAAATTTGCTTTTCTTTAAAAACAAGGACATTTCTAAGTGACTCCAAACTTTTGAACGGTAGTATGTAATATATATATACAGCCATATAGTTTACTGTATATATGGTTCTGGAGAGGACTAAAGCCATAAGTATACCACATATATATTTCTAGAGAGGACTACAGCAGTAGTGTACACATGGAGAGGACTACAGCAGTATGTACACATGGAGAGGACTACAGCAGTATGTACACATGGAGAGGACTACAGCAGTATGTACACATGGAGAGGACTACAGCAGTATGCACACATGAGAGAACTACAACAGTTATACACATGGAGAGGACTACAGCAGTATGTACACATGGAGAGGACTACAGCAGTATGCACACATGGAGAGGACTACAGCAGTATGCACACATGGAGAGGACTACAGCAGTATGTACACATGGAGAGGACTACAGCAGTATGCACACATGGAGAGGACTACAGCAGTATGTACACATGGAGAGGACTACAGCAGTATATATACATGGAGAGGACTACAGCAGTATGTACACATGGAGAGGAACTACAGCAGTATGTACACATGGAGAGGACTACAGCAGTATTTACACATGGAGAGGACTACAGCAGTATATATACATGGAGAGGACTACAGCAGTATGTACACATGGAGAGGACTACAGCAGTATGCACACATGGAGAGGACTACAGCAGTATGTACACATGGAGAGGACTACAGCAGTATGCACACATGGAGAGGACTACAGCAGTATGCACACATGGAGAGGACTACAGCAGTATAACACATGGAGAGGATTACAGCAGTATGTACATATGGAGGGATTACAGCAGTATGTACACATGGAGAGGACTACAGCAGTATGTACACATGGAGAGGATACAGCATATGCGCACATGGAGAGGACTACAGCGTATGTACATATGGAGAGGACTACGCAGCTATGCAACATGAGAGACTACAGCAGTATGCACACATGGAGAGGACTACAGCAGTATATACACATGAGAGGACTACAGCAATATGCGCACATGGAGAGACTACAGCAGTATGTACATATGGAGAGGACTACAGCAGTATGCAAACATGGAGAGGACTACAGCAGTATATACACATGCAGAGGACTACAGTAGTATGTACATATGGAGAGGATTACAGCAGTATGTACACATGGAGAGGACTACAGCAGTATGTACACATGGAGAGGAACTACAGCAGTATGCAAACATGGAGAGGACTACAGCAGTATATACACATGGAGAGGACTACAGCAGTATATACACATGGAGAGGACTACAGCAGTATGCACACATGGAGAGGACTACAGCAGTATGTACACATGGAGAGGACTACAGCAGTATATATACATGGAGAGGACTACAGTATGTACACATGGAGGACTACAGCAGTATGTACACATGGAGAGGACTACAGCAGTATGATGGGACTACACAGATGTAGGAGAGGACTACAGCAGTATGCACACATGGAGAGGACTACAGCAGTATGCACACATGGAGAGGACTAGACATGGAGAGGACTACTGCAGTATGTCTATGAAGCACCACATAACCAACACAACACACCCATGGATAACGAGACAAAACAAAGATGGACATACAGGGTCACACTCAGCCAGCAGATATTATACAGTCGTGGTCAAAAGTTTTGAGAATGCACACAATATTAATTTTCACAGTCTGCTGCCTCAGTTTGTATGATGGCAATTTGCATATACTCCAGAATGTTATGAAGAGTGATCAGATGAATTGCAATTAATTGCGAAGTCCCTCTGTGCTATGCAAATGAACTAAATCCCCCAAAAACATTTCCACTGCATTTCATCCTGCCACAAAAGGACCAGCTGACATTATGTCAGTGATTCTCTCGTTAACACAGGTGTGAGTGTTGACTAGAACAAGGCTGGAGATCACTCTGTCATGCTGATTGAGTTCGGATAACAGACTGGAAGCTTCAAAAGCAGGGTGGTGCTTGGAATCATTGTTCTTCCTCTGTCAACCATGGTTACCTGCAAGGAAACACATGCCGTCATCATTGCTTTGCACAAAAAGGGCTTCACAGGCAAGGATATTGCTGCCAGTAGGATTGCACCTAAATCAACCATTTATCGGATCATCAAGAAACTTCAAGGAGAGCGGTTCAATTGTTGTGAAGAAGGCTTCAGGGCCCCCAAGAAAGTCCAGCAAGTCCAGGACCGTCTCCTAAAGTTGATTCAGCTGCGGGATCGGGGCACCACCAGTACAGAGGCTTGCTGAGGAATAGCAGCAGGCAGGTGTGAGTGCATCTGCACGCACAGTGAGGCGAAGACTTTTGGAGGATGGCCTGGTGTCAAGAAGGGCAGCAAAGAAGTCACTTCTCTCCAGGAAAAACATCAGGGACAGACTGATATTCTGAAAATGGTACAGGGATTGGACTGCTGAGGACTGGGGTAAAGTAATTTTCTCTGATGAATCCCCTTTCCGATTGTTTGGGGCATCCGGAAAAAAGCTTGTCCGGAGAAGACAAGGTGAGCGCTAACATCAGTCCTGTGTCATGCCAACAGTAAAGCATCCTGAGACCATTCATGTGTGGGGTTGCTTCTCAGCCAAGGGAGTGGGCTCACTCTCAATTTTGCTAAGAACACAGCCATGAATAAAGAATGGTACCAACACATCCTCCGAGAGCAACTTCTCCCAACCTTCCAGGAACTGTTTGGTGATGAACAATGCCTTTCCAGCATGATGGAGCACCTTGCCATAAGGCAAAGTGATAACTAAGTGGCTCGGGGAACAAAACATTGATCTTTTGGGTCCATGGCCAGGAAAACTCCCCAGACCTTAATCCCATTGGAAACTTGTGGTCAATCCTCAAAGAGGCGGGTGGACAAACAAAAACCCACAAATTCTGACAAACTCCAAGCATTGATTATGCAAGAATGGGCTGCCATCAGTCAGGATGTGGCCCAGAAGTTAATTGACAGCATGCCAGGGCGGATTGCAGAGCTTTTGAAAAAGAAGGGTCAACACTGCAAATATTGACTCTTTGCATCAACTTTATGTAATTGTCATATAAAAGCCTTTGACACTTATGAAATGCTTGTAATTATACTTCAGTATTCCATAGTAAACATCTGACAAAAATATCTAAAGACACTGAAGCAGCAAACTTTGTGGAAATTAATATTTGTCCATTCTCAAAACTTTTGGCCACGACTGTACTTCCCGAAAACAGCCAGTCAATCTGTTTTACTGTGAAACCCGACAGTGACACAATGAGAGTCATTCAGCTGTCAGCTAGTCATTCTGCTAGGCTACAGCCCACTAGGATCAGGCTTCAGCCCGCGTAGGCTAGCATAGAATCCCCACCGTCTCCTATACCTGTCCTTCAGATCAAAACATGAAACCTCTTTAAGCAAAACACAGATTTCATCCAATACATCCTGCAAAATCAAATGCATGTTTTATTAGCCTCTAAAAAAATGCTTTAAATAAATCAGTGGTAGGGTTCAGCCAGGCTGCTGGGTGGAGGTGAATCCATATTAATCAGTGGTAGGGTTCAGCCAGCTGCTGGGTGAGGTGATCCATATTAATCAGTGGTAGGGTTCAGCCAGACTGCTGGGTGGAGGTGAATCATATTAATCAGTGGTAGTGTTCAGCCAGACTGCTGGGTGGAGGTGAATCCATATTAATCAGTGGTAGGGTTCAGCCAGACTGCTGGGTGGAGGTGAATCCATATTAATCAGTGGTAGGGTTCAGCCAGACTGCTGGGTGGAGGTGAATCCATATTAATCAGTGGTAGGGTTCAGCCAGACTGCTGGGTGGAGGTGAATCCATATTAATCAGTGGTAGGGTTCAGCCAGACTGCTGGGTGGAGGTGAATCCATATTAATCAGTGGTAGAGTTCAGCCAGACTGCTGGGTGGAGGTGAATCCATATTAATCAGTGGTAGGGTTCAGCAGACTGCTGGGTGGAGGTGAATCCATATTAATCAGTGGTAGGGTTCAGCCAGACTCCTGGGTGGAGGTGAATCCATATTAATCAGTGGTAGGGTTCAGCCAGACTGCTGGGTGGAGGTGGAATCCATATTAATCAGTGGTAGCGTTCAGCCAGACTGCTGGGTGGAGGGAATCCATATTAATCAGTGGTAGGGTTCAGCCAGACTGCTGGTGGAGGTGAATCCATATTAATCAGTGTAGGGTTCATCAGGCTGCTGGGTGGAGGTGAATCCATATTAATCAGTGGTAGGGTTCAGCCAGACTGCTGGGTGGAGGTGAATCCATATTAATCAGTGGTAGGGTTCAGCCAGACTGCTGGGTGGAGGTGATCCATATTAATCAGTGGTAGGGTTCAGCCAGACTGCTGGGTGGAGGTGAATCCATATTAATCAGTGGTAGGGTTCAGCCAGACTGCTGGGTGGAGAGTGAATCCATATTTAATCAGTGGTAGGGTTCAGCCAGACTGCTGGGTGGAGGTGAATCCATATTAATCAGTGGTAGGGTTCAGCCAGACTGCTGGGTGGAGGTGAATCCATATTAATCAGTGGTAGGGTTCAGCCAGACTGCTGGGTGGAGGTGAATCCATATTAATCAGTGGTAGGGTTCAGCCAGACTGCTGGTGGAGGTGAATCCATATTTAATCAGTGGTAGGTTCAGCCAGACTGCTGGGTGGAGGTGAATCCATATTAATCAGTGGTAGGGTTCAGCCAGGACTGCTGGGTGGAGGTGAATCCATATTAATCAGTGGTAGGGTTCAGCCAGACTGCTGGGTGGAGGTGAATCCATATTAATCAGTGTAGGGTTCAGCCAGACTGCTGGGTGGAGGTGAATCCATATTAATCAGTGTAGGGTTCAGCCAGACTGCTGGGTGAGGTGAATCCATATTAATCAGTGGTAGGGTTCAGCCAGACTGCTGGGTGGAGGTGAATCCATATTAATCAGTGGTAGGGTTCAGCCAGACTGCTGGTGGAGGTGAATCCATAATTAATCAGTGTAGGGTTCAGCCAGACTGCTGGGTGGAGGTGAATCCATATTAATCAGTGGTAGGGTTCAGCCAGACTGCTGGGTGGAGGTGAATCCATATTAATCAGTGGTAGGGTTCAGCCAGACTGCTGGGTGGAGGTGAATCCATATTTAATCAGTGGTAGGGTTCAGCCAGACTGCTGGGTGAGGTGAATCCTATTAATCAGTGGTAGGGTTCAGCCAGACTGCTGGGTGGAGGTGAATCCATATTAATCAGTGTGTAGGGTTCAGCCAGACTGCTGGGTGGAGTTGAATCATATAATCATGGTAGGTTCAGCCAGACTGCTGGTGGAGGTGAATCCATATAATCAGTGGTAGGGTTCAGCCAGACTGCTGGGTGGAGGTGAATCCATATAATCAGTGGTAGGGTTCAGCCAGACTGCTGGGTGGAGGTGAATCCATATTAATCAGTGGTAGGTTCAGCCAGACTGTGGGTGGAGGTGAATCCATATTAATCAGTGGTAGGGTTCAGCCAGACTGCTGGGTGGAGTGAATCCATATTAATCAGGGTAGGGTTCAGCCAGACTGCTGGGTGGAGGTGAATCCATATTAATCAGTGGTAGGGTTCAGCCAGACTGCTGGGTGGAGGTGAATCCATATTAATCAGTGGTAGGGTTCAGCCAGACTGCTGGTGGGTGAATCCATATAATCAGTGGTAGGGTTCAGCCAGACTGCTGGGTGGAGGTGAATCCATATTAATCAGTGGTAGGGTTCAGCCAGACTGCTGGGTGGAGGTGAATCCATATTAATCAGTGGTAGGGTTCAGCCAGACTGCTGGGTGGAGGTGAATCCATATAATCAGTGGTAGGTTCAGCCAGACTGCTGGGTGGAGGTGAATCCATATTAATCAGTGGTAGGAGTTCAGCCAGACTGCTGGTGGAGGTGAATCCATATTAATCAGTGGTAGGGTTCAGCCAGACTGCTGGGTGGAGGTGAATCCATATTAATCAGTGGTAGGGTTCAGCCAGACTGCTGGGTGGAGGTGAATCCATATTAATCAGTTTGGGTTCAGCCAGACTGCTGGGTGGAGGTGAATCCATATTAATCAGTGGTAGGGTTCAGCCAGACTGCTGGGTGGAGGTGAATCCATATTAATCAGTGGTAGGGTTCAGCCAGACTGCTGGGTGGAGGTGAATCCATATTAATCAGTGGTAGGTTCAGCCAGACTGCTGGGTGGAGGTGAATCCATATTAAATCAGTGGTAGGTTCACCAGACTGCTGGGTGGAGGTGAATCCATATTAATCAGTGGTAGGGTTCAGCCAGACTGCTGGGTGGAGGTGAATCCATATTAATCAGTGGTAGGGTTCAGCCAGACTGCTGGGTGGAGGTGAATCCATATTAATCAGTGGTAGGGTCAGCCAGGCTGCTGGGTGGAGGTGAATCCATATTAATCAGTGGTAGGGTTCAGCCAGACTGCTGGGTGGAGGTGAATCCATATTAATCAGTGTAGGGTTCAGCCAGACTGCTGGGTGAGGTGAATCCATATAAATCAGTGGTAGGGTTCAGCCAGACTGCTGGGTGGAGGTGAATCCATATAAATCAGTGGTAGGGTTCAGCCAGGACTGCTGGGTGGAGGTGAATCCATATTAATCAGTGGTAGAGTTCAGCCAGACTGCTGGTGGAGGTGAATCCATATTAATCAGTGGTATGATTCACCAGGCTGCTGGTGGAGGTGAATCCATATTAATCAGTGGTAGGGTTCAGCCAGACTGCTGGGTGGAGGTGAATCCATATTAATCAGTGGTAGGGTTCAGCCAGACTGCTGGGTGAGGTGAATCCATATTAATCAGTGTAGGGTTCAGCCAGACTGCTGGGTGGAGGTGAATCCATATTAATCATGTAGGGTTCAGCCAGAACGCTGGGTGGAGTGAATCCATATTAATCAGTGGTAGGGTTCAGCCAGACTGCTGGGTGGAGGTGAATCCATATTAATCAGTGGTAGGGTTCAGCCAGACTGCTGGGTGGAGGTGAATCCATATTAATCAGTGGTAGGGTTCAGCCAGACTGCTGGGTGGAGGTGAATCCATATTAATCAGTGTAGGTTCAGCCAGACTCTGGGTGGAGGTGAATCCATATTAATCAGTGGTAGGGTTCAGCCAGACTGCTGGGTGGAGGTGAATCCATATTAATCAGTGGTAGGGTTCAGCCAGGCTGCTGGTGGAGGTGAATCCATTATTAATCAGTGGTAGAGTTCAGCCAGACTTGCTGGGTAGGTAGTGAATCCATATTAAATCAGTGGTAGGTTCAGCCAGACTGCTGGGTGGAGTTTAATCCATATTAATCAGTGGTAGGGTTCAGCCAGACTGCTGGTGGAGTTGAATCCATATTAATCAGTGGTAGGGTTCAGCCAGACTGCTGGGTGGAGGTGAATCCATATTAATCAGTGGTGGTTCAGCCAGAACTGCTGGGTGAGTGAATCCATATTAATCAGTGGTAGGTTCAGCCAGACTGCTGGGTGGAGGTGAATCCATATTAATCAGTGGTAGGGTTCAGCCAGACTGCTGGGTGGAGGTGAATCCATATTAATCAGTGGTAGTGTTCAGCCAGACTGCTGGGTGGAGGTAATCCATATTAATCAGTGTAGGGTTCAGCCAGGACTGCTGGGTGGAGGTGAATCCATATTAATCAGTGGTAGGGTTCAGCCAGACTGCTGGGTGGAGGTGAATCCATATTAATCAGTGGTAGGGTTCAGCCAAGACTGCTGGTGGAGGTGAATCCATATTAATCAGTGGTAGGTTCAGCCAGACTGCTGGGTGGAGGTGAATCATATAATCAGTGGTAGGGTTCAGCCAGACTGCTGGTGGAGGTGAATCCATATTAATCAGTGGTAGGGTTCAGCCAGACTGCTGGGTGGAGGTGAATCCATATTAAATCAGTGGTAGGGTTCAGCCAGACTGCTGGGTGGAGGAATCCATATAGAATCAGTGGTAGGGTTCACCAGACTGTGGGTGGAGGTGAATCCATATTAATCAGTGGTAGGGTTCAGCCAGACTGCTGGGTGGAGGTGAATCCATATTAATCAGTGTAGGGTTCAGCTCAGACTGCTGGGTGGAGTGAATCCATATTAATCAGTGGTAGGTTCAGCCAGACTGCTGGGTGGAGGTGAATCCAATATTAATCAGTGGTAGGGTTCAGCCAGACTGCTGGGTGGAGGTGAATCCATATTAAATCAGTGGTAGGGTTCAGCCAGACTGCTGGTGGAGGTGAATCCATATTAATCAGTTTGGGGTTCAGCCAGACTGCTGGGTGAGGTGAATCCATATTTAATCAGTGTTAGGGTTCAGCCAGACTGCTGGGTGAGGTGAATCCATATTAATCAGTGGTAGGGTCAGCCAGACTGCTGGGTGGAGGTGAATCCATATTAATCAGTGGTAGGGTTCAGCCAGACTGCTGGGTGGAGGTGAATCCTATTATAATCAGTGGTAGGGTTCAGCCAGACTGCTGGGTGGAGGTGAACCATATTAATCAGTGTAGGGTTCAGCCAGACTGCTGGGTGAGGTAATCCATATTAATCAGTGGTAGGGTTCAGCCAGGACTGCTGGGTGGAGGTGAATCCATAATTAATCAGTGGTAGGGTTCAGCCAGGCTGCTGGGTGGAGGTGAATCCATATTAATCAGTGGTAGGGTTCAGCCAGACTGCTGGGTGGAGGTGAATCCATATTAATCAGTGGTAGGGTTCAGCCAGACTGCTGGGTGGAGGTGAATCCATATAAATCAGTGGTAGGGTTCAGCCAGACTGCTGGGTGGAGGTGAATCCATATAATCAGTGGTAGGGTTCAGCCAGGACTGCTGGGGAGGTGAATCCATATTAATCACTGGTAGTAGGTTCAGCCAGACTGCTGGTGGAGGTGAATCCATATAATCAGTGGTAGATTCAGCCAGCTGCTGGGTGGAGGTGAATCCATATTAATCAGTGTAGGGTTCAGCCAGACTGCTGGGTGGAGGTGAATCCATATAATCAGTGGTAGGGTTCAGCCAGACTGCTGGGTGGAGGGTGAACCATATTAATCAGTGGTAGGTTCAGCCAGACTGCTGGGTGGAGGTGAATCCATATTAATCATGGTAGGGTTCAGCCAGACTGCTGGGTGGAGTTGAATCCATATTAATCAGTGGTAGGGTTCACCAGACTGCTGGTGGGTGAATCCATATTAATCAGTGGTAGGGTTCAGCCAAGACTGCTGGGTGGAGGTGAAATCCATATTAATCAGTGGTAGGGTTCAGCCAGACTGCTGGGTGGAGGTGAATCCATTATTATCAGTGGTAGGGTTCAGCCAGACTCTGGGTGGAGGTGAATCCATATTAATCAGTGGTAGGGTTCAGCCAGACTGCTGGGTGGAGGTGAATCCATATTAATCAGTGTAGGTTCAGCCAGGCTGCTGGGTGGAGGTGAATCCATATTAATCAGTGGTAGGTTCAGCCAGACTGCTGGGTGAGGTGAATCCATATAATCAGTGGTAGGTTCAGCCAGACTGCTGGGTGGAGTTGAATCCATATTAATCCAGTGGTAGGGTTCAGCCAGACTGCTGGGTGGAGTGATCCATATTAATCAGTGGTAGGGTTCAGCCAGACTGCTGGTGGAGGTGAATCCATATTAATCAGTGGTAGGTTCAGCCAGACTGCTGGGTGGAGGTGAATCCATATTAATCAGTGGTAGTGTTCAGCCAGACTGCCTGGGTGGAGGTGAATCCATATTAATCAGTGGTAGGGTTCAGCCAGACGCTGGGTGGAGTGAATCATATTAATCAGTGTAGGTTCAGGCCAATGCTGGGTGGAGGTGAATCCATATTAATCAGTGGTAGGTTCAGCCAGACTGCTGGGTGGAGGTGAATCCATATTAATCAGTGTAGGGTTCAGCCAGACTGCTGGGTGGAGGTGAATCCATATTAATCAGTGGTAAGGGTTCAGCCAGGACTGCTGGTGGAGGTGAATCCATAATTAATCAGTGGTAGGGTTCAGCCAGACTGCTGCGGTGGAGGTGAATCCATATTAATCAGTGAAAAAAGTCATGGCAAAAAACCGAAAGTGGATGAATCAATTAATAGGTGGGTTTCTTCAGCCAGACTGCTGGGTGGAGAGTGAATCCATATAATCAGTGGTAGGGTTCCAGCCAGACGATGGGTGGAGGTGAATCCATATTAATCAGTGGTAGGGTTCAGCCAGACTGCTGGGTGGAGGTGAATCCATATTAATCAGTGGTAGGGTTCAGCCAGACTGCTGGGTGGAAGTTGAGGTGAATCCATGAAGAGGTCCAGAGTTCGGCTTCCCCACCGAGACAGACCTGGTTTTATCCAGTTTAAACTGGACTGAACCGGTCAGTAGAACAGTAAACTAGTCTGAAGCTGTTTGGAGCACAGTGATCCACTTTGAACCAGTCTGATCTGGTTTGTCTCTATGAAGCACAGTGACTAACCCAGCTGAGATCCGGTCGGTAGATACAGAACTCTGCTGTGGAACCAGAACCAGCCAGGTAGAATCCTCACAGTTCTAATGCAAAGGTAACCAGATATATATACACTGATAAGCCTAATAACTAATACAAGCTTTGATAGGCTTATTGATCAGAATAGTGAAACTATACCACAGGTCTGCTACGTAAATAGAGTATAATACTGCCTTATGGAATCATCGTCTGTTAACAACAATAATAACAACAGTTGATTATATTATTATCATTATTTATACAAAATACATTAATATGCACGATATACACAAAGCAAAGTGACTAAATTAGTCAATGCTTTAATAATTGGCACAGTTATTTATGTCTGTTATTGTACAGGCAATGAGCTGTCAATATCACAGTGAAATGACACCTACGGCTAGGCTGTATTACAACACTGGAACAGCTGCTAGTCTATAAACTGACTGTCATGTTGGTCTACACATTCTAGAGTCAGGTTGTTACTATGGAGACACATTTTCTGCTTCTGCCAACACTAGTAGGCAAGTAATAATATATGTGATAAATATTCCCAGTAATTCCTTGATTGATATAAAACAGAAAATAGATAAAGATTTAGATAGACGTATATTTTAAATAGCCATGGTGTTGACTTGCTTTATGTTGCTTGGTAAGGAGAAGAAATACATAATGTAGATATCATTTTAAAATCAGCTGTACTAAAGGATCAGTCTAGAGGAACCCGTCTTTAGTTAAATCAGCTGTACTAAAGGATCAGTCTAGAGGAACACGTCTTTAGTTAAACCAGCTGTACTAAAGGATCAGTCTAGAGGAACGCGTCTTTAGTTAAACCAGCTGTACTAAAGGATCAGTCTAGAGGAACCCGTCTTTAGTTAAATCAGCTGTACTAAAGGATCAGTCTAGAGGAACCCGTCTTTAGTTAAACCACCAGCTGTACTAAACGGATCAGTCTAGAGGAACCCGTCTTTAGTTAAATCAGCTTGTACTAAAGGATCAGTCTAGAGGAACCCGTCCTTTAGTTAATCAGCTGTACTAAACAGGATCAGTCTAAAGAGGAACCCGTCTTTAGTTAAATCAGCTGTACTAAAGGATCAGTCTAGAGGAACCCGTCTTTAGTTAAATCAGCTGTACTAAAGATCAGTCTAAAGGAACCCGTCTTTTAGTTAAATCAGCTGTACTAAAGGATCAGTCTAGAGAACCGTCTTTAGTTAAACCAAGCTGTATAATACAGATCAGTCTAGAGGAACCCGTCTTAGTTAAAACCAGCTGTACTAAAGGATCAGTCTTGAACCCGTCTTTAGTTAAACCAGCTGTACTAAAGGATCAATCTAAAGTTAATTTCCTCCAATTCTGCACATTTTGCCATTGTGTATTCTATCAGTTAACTCTCAACAATAAGTTGAGACACCAACTGTCCTCCCCCCAAATATATATATATTAATTGCTCATGCGTCTCGTGGGCCTCGACTTGCCCATTCCTGGTCTAGAGGAACATGTGTTTCTACGGTCTTAAGGTGGCGATTAGTTGTATGGACAGTTGGGAGGTACTCCTGACAGACCAGTCAACTGGAGGACACAGAGCTGGGCCATGAACCTCCTCTTCTCCCTCTCCCTTGGAGGGTCTCTGGCTGAGTGAGAATTCAGTCTAGATCCATAATGTCAATCCAAACAACCATGTCCCGGTCACCAGTCAGAGACATCTGTCCCCATTGTCTCTTGTAGGTCCTGTAGGGGACAGGAGCTCTAAACAGAGGTCCTGCCATTCATCCGTCCCTAGTCTGTCTCTAGGAGCTGTGTGTGTGTGTGTCTGTGGGCGTTTCTGTCCTTAAACACGGTGCTGTGCCGCTGTGTTTGGTCTTGTGGAGGAGGGATGGGGGTGGGAGGCAGTGGGTGGTGGTGAGGAGGGGGAGGAGGATGAGAGGAGGAGGGGGCAGACCAGGGCAGGGGGGTGGTAGTGGTGGTGGTGTGGTAGGGTGGAGGGTTCTGGCAGTACTGGGCTCCTTGAAGCAACTGGGCCTGTGTATCTGCCTGGCTCTGGGCCGTCTGGTGTTGGTTGGAGGATGCGCGGTACGGAAGTTGAGGGTGGAGTGCTGGGGGGACAGAGGGGGACTTGGACCTCTTGGTCCCAAACAAAGAGCCCAGGAGGAAGAGGTGGTGGGGGCGGAGGTCCTCTGGAAGGACCGCCTCTGTCTCGGGAAGACGTGGCTCTGCGTCTCATGTGGGGACTGGGGTGGCTAATATGGAGCCTGTGGACCAGAGAGGACAGTTAGGACACAGACAGAGCAATCAGTCACACTGTGAAGTTACTAACAGTGGTTACACTGTGTAGCAGACAGTACAGTCAGAACATACTGTAGACTTGCAACCATTTCCAGGGCAGACCAGACAATGGTCAACCACTGATCAACTAACCTGGTCCTGGAGAGATACAGGAATGTGCAGGGTTTCGCTCTACCCCAACACTCAACTGGTCATTAAGACCTTGTAAGCTGAATCAGGTTGTGTCAGTGCAGGTCTGGAACCAAAGCCTCATCATGTAGCTCTTTAGGACTAGGATTGTGGAACATATCTTATCCTCTGTTTTCAGGAACAGAACAGGTGACATTAAACAAGGCTGTTGGAACCTTCATAGTCATGCTGCATCCAGACCAGGCAGAAGAATTTATAAAGGATATATTATGTTCACCACCTGACATTCAAATCAAATCAAAATTATTTGTCAAATACGCCAAACACAACAGGTGTTCACTTTACGGTGAAATGCTTACTTACACCCCTTAACCAAGAGGCAGAAATAGAGTTAAGAAAATATTTACAAAAAATACACCACCGGTCAAAACTTTTAGAACACCTACTCATTCAAGGGTTTTTCTTTATTTTACTATTTCTACATTGTAGAATAATAGTGAAGACATCAAAACTATGAAATAACACATATGGAATCAAGTAGTAACCCCCAAAAAGTGTTAAACAATTAAAAATATATTTTATATTGAGATTTTTCAAATAGCCACCATTTGCCTTGACAGCTTTGCACACTCTTGGCATTCTCTCAACCAGCTTCATGAGGTAGTCACCTGGAATGCATTTCAATTAACAGGTGTGCCTTGTTAAAAGTTAATTTGTGGAATTCTTATTTAATGTGTTTGAGCCAATACGTTGTGTTGTGACAGGGTAGAGGGGTATACAGAAGATAGCCCTATTTGGTAAAGAACCAAGTCCATATTATGGCAAGACAGTTTAAATAAGCAAAGAGAAACGACAGTCCATCATTACTTTAAGACATAAAGGTCAGCAATGCGGAACATTTCAAGAACTTTGAACGTTTCTTCAAGTGCAGTCAAAAAAAACATCAAGCGATATGATGAAACTGGCTCTCATGAGGACCGCTCAGGAAGACCAGATTACTCTGCTGCAGAGGAGACGTTCAGTAGAGTTACAGCCTCAGAAATTGCATTTCAAAAGTTTGGGGTCACTTAGAAATGTTTCTTGCTTTCCATGAAAAAATGCATGACATTAGTTGCAAAAAGAATAGGAAATATAGTCAAGACATTGACAAGGTTATAAATAATGATTTTTAATTGAATAATAATAGTGTCCTTCAAACTTTGATTTCGTCAAAGAATCCTCCATTTGCAACAATTACAGCTTGCGACCTTTGGCATTCTAGTTTTCAATTGTTGAGGTAATCTGAAGAGATTTCACCCCATGCTTCCTGAAGCACCTCCCACAAGTTGGATGGATTGACGCGGCACCTTCTTACGTACCATGCAGTCATGCTGCTCCCACAACAGCTCAATAGGGTTGAGATCCGGTGACTGTACTGGCCACTCATTATAGACAGCATACCAGCTGACTGCTTCTTCCCTAAATAGTTATTGCATAGTGTGGAGCTGTGCTGTGGTCATGTGTCCTGTTGTAGGAGGAAATGGCTCCAATTAAGCGCCCGTCACAAGGGTATGGCATGGATTTGCATAATGGAGTGATAGCCTTTCCTCTTCAAGATCCCTTTTACCCTCTACAAATCTCCACTTTACCACCACCAAAGCACCCCCAGACATCACATTGCTCCACCATGCTTGACAGACGGGTCAAGCATTCTCCAGCATCTTTTCACTTTTTCTTCTTTGTGATCCGAACACCTCAAATTTAGATTTGTTTGTCCATCACAATTTTTTCTAATCTTCCTCTGTTCAGTGTCTGTGTTTTTCCCCATTCTTAATATTTTATTTTTATTGGTCCAGGGAGAGATATGGCTTTTTCTTTGAAACTCTGCCTAGAACGCCAGCGTCCCGGAGTTGCCTCTTCCACTGTTGACGTTGAGACTGGTGTTTTGCGGGTACTATTTAATGAAGCTTGCCAGTTGAGGACAGTTGAGGACTCAACTAGACACTCTAATAGTAACTTGTCCTCT
>NW_019944657.1:53481-59993 GCF_002910315.2 Salvelinus sp. IW2-2015
GTAATCCATATTAATCGAAAGTCCGGAACAGAGATGGGTATTCAGCCAAGAACCTGGTGGAAGGGAGCGTGTGAACCGCCAAGTGAATCCACTCATTAATCGCAGCGAGTGGTAGGGTTCTGTTCAGCGGGAGACGGCTAGCTGAAGCGTGGCAGGCTGAATTTCAATATCTAATGACCTCAGTCGGGGAAATATAGGGTCAAAGCCAAGGGAGCTGTACTGGGTGGAGGCCGAATGAAATCCATATTAATCAGGTGGTAGGCGGTTCAAGCCAGACTGGCTGGGTGGAGGTGAATCCCATTAATTAATTCAGTGTAGGTTCAGCCAGACGTGCTGGTGGAAGTTGAGGTGATCCATGAAGAGGTCCAAGAGTTCGGCTTCCCACCGAGACAGACCTGTTTTATCCAGTTTAAACTGGACTGAACCGGTCAGTAGAACAGTAAACTAGTCTGAAGCTGTTTGGAGCACAGTGATCCACTTTGAACCAGTCTGATCTGGTTTGTCTCTATGAAGCACAGTGACTACCAGCTGAGATCCGGTCGGTAGATACAGAACTCTGCTGTGGAACCAGAACCAGCCAGGTAGAATCCTCACAGTTCTAATGCAAAGGTAACCAGATATATATACACTGATAAGCCTAATAACTAATACAAAGCTTTGATAGGCTTATTGATCAGAATAGTGAACATATACACAGGTCTTGCTACGTAAATAGAGTATAATACTGCCTTATGGAATCATCGTTCTGTTAACAACAATAATAACAACAGTTGATTATATCTATTTCATTATTTTACAAAATACATTAATATGCACGATATACACAAGCAAAGTGACTAAATTAGTCAATGCTTTAATAATTGGCACAGTTATTTATTGTCTGTTATTGTACAGGCAATGAGCTGTCAATATCACAGTGAAATGACACCTACGGGCTAGGCTGTATTACAACACTGGAAACAGCTGCTAGTCTATAAACTGACTGTCATGTTGGTCTACACATTCTAGAGTCAGGTTGTTACTATGGAGACACATTTTCTGCTTCTGCCAACACTAGTAGGCAAGTAATAATATATGTGATAATATTCCCAGTAATTCCTTGATTGATATAAAACAGAAATAGATAAAGATTTAGATAGACGTATATTTTTAAATAGCCATGGTGTTGACTTGCTTTATGTTGCTTGGTAGGAGAAGAAATACATATGTAGAGATATCATTTTTTAAAATCAGGCGTGTAACTAGAAAGTGGCAATCAGTTTAGAGGAACGCGCGAGTCTTTAGTTAAACCAGCTGTACTAAAGGATCAGTTAGAGGACTCGCGTCTTTAGTTAAATCAGGCTGTACTAAAGGATCAGTTTAGAGGAACCCGTCTTTATGTTAAATCAGACTGTACATAAGGATCAGTCTAGAGGAACCGTTCTTTAGTTAATCAGCTGCTACTAAAGGATCAGTCTCAGAGGAACCCGTCTTTAGTAAACAGCTGTACTAAAGATCAATCTAGAGGAACCCGTCTTTAGTTTAAACCAGCTGATCAGCTTAAAGGATCAATCTAGAGGAACCCGTCTTGTATGATAACCCAGCTTGTACTAAAGGATCAGTCTAGAGGAGAACCCGTCTTTAGTTTAATCAGCCTGTACTAAAGGACTCAGTTCTAGAGGAACCCGTCTTTAGTTAAATCAGCTGTACTAAAGGATCAGTCTAAAGGAAACCCGTCTTTTTATAAATCAGCTGTTACTAACAGGATCAGTCTAGAGGAACCCGTCTTTAGTTTTAAATCAGCCTAAGTACTAACAGAGATCAGTCTAAAAAAGGAACCCGTCTTTTAGTTAAATCAGCTGTTACTAAAGGATCAGTCTAGAGGAACCCGTCTTTAGTTAAACCAGCTGTACTACAGGATCAGTCTAGAGGAACCCGTCTTAGTTAAACCAGCCTGTACTAAAGGATCAGTCTGGAACCCGTCTTTAGTTAAACCAGCTGTACTAAAGGATCAATCTAAAGTTAATTTCCTCCAATTCTGCACATTTTGCCATTGTGTATTCTATCAGTGTAACTCTCAACAATAAGTTGAGACACCAACTGTTCCCCCTCCCCCAAACATATATATATATTTTTTAATTGCTCATGCGTCTCGTGGGCCTCGACTTGCCCATTCCTGGTCTAGAGGAACATGTAGTTTCTACGGTCTTAAGGTGGCGATTAGTTGTATGGACAGTTGGGAGGTACTCCTGACAGACCAGTCAACTGGAGGACACAGAGCTGGGCCATGGAACCTCCTCTTCTCCCTCTCCCTTGGAGGGTCTCTGGCTGAGGTGAGAATTCAGTCTAGATATCCATAATGTCAATCCAAACAACCATGTCCCGGTCACCAGTCAGAGACATCTGTCCCCATTGTCTCTTGTAGGTCCTGTAGGGGACAGGAGCTCTAACCAGAGGTCCTGCCATTCATCCGTCCCTAGTCTGTCTCTAGGAGCTGTGTGTGTGTGTGTGTCTGTGGGCGTTTCTGTCCTTAAACCACGGTGCTGATGCCGCTGTGTTTTGGTCTTGGTGGAGGAGGGATTGGGGGTGGGAGGCAGTGGGTGGTGGTGAGGAGGGGAGGAGGATGAGAGGAGGAGGGGCAACCCAGGGGCAGGGGGGTGGTAGTGGTGGTGGTGGTGGTAGGGTGGAGGGTTCTGGCAGTACTGGGCTCCTTGAAGCAACTGGGCCTGTGTATCTGCCTGGCTCTGGGCCGTCTGGTGTTGGTTGGAGGGATGCGCGGTACGGAAGTTGAGGGTGGAGTGCTGGGGGGACAGGGAGGGGGACTTGGACCTCTTGGTCCCAAACAAAGAGCCCAGGAGGGAAGAGGTGGTGGGGGCGGAGTGTCCTCTGGAAGGACCGCCTCTGTCTCGGGAAGACGTGGCTCTGCGTCTCATGTGGGGACTGGGGTGGCTAATGATGGAGCCCTGTGGACCAGAGAGGACAGTTAGGACACAGACAGAGCAATCAGTCACACTGTGAAGTTACTAACAGTGGTTACACTGTGTAGCAGACAGTACAGTCAGAACATACTGTAGACTTGGCAACCATTTCCCAGGGCAGACCAGACAATTGGTCAACCACTGATCAACTAACCTGGTCCTGGAGAGATACAGGAATGTGCAGGGTTTCGCTCTACCCCAACACTCAACTGGTCATTAAGACCTTGTAAGCTGAATCAGGTTGTGTCAGTGCAGGTCTGGAACCAAAGCCTGRACATCATGTAGCTCTTTAGGACTAGGATTGTGGAACATATCTTAMCCTCTGTTTTCAGGAACAGAACAGGTGACATTAAACAAGGCTGTTGGAACCTTCATAGTCATGCTGCATCCAGACCAGGCAGAAGAATTTATAAAGGATTATATTATGTTCACACCTGACATTCAAATCAAATCAAARATTATTTGTCAAATACGCCAAACACAACAGGTGTTCACTTTACGGTGAAATGCTTACTTACACCCCTTAACCAACGAGGCAGAAATAGAGTTAAGAAAATATTTACAAAAAATACACCACCGGTCAAAACTTTTAGAACACTTACTCATTCAAGGGTTTTTCTTTATTTTTACTATTTTCTACATTGTAGAATAATAGTGAAGACATCAAAACTATGAAATAACACATATGGAATCAAGTAGTAACCCCCAAAAAGTGTTAAACAATTAAAAATATAATTCATATTGAGGATTTTTCAAATAGCCACCATTTGCCCTGACAGCTTTGCACACTCTTGCATTCTCTCAACCAGCTCCATGAGGTTCACTGGAATGCATTTCAATTAACAGGTGTCCTTGTTAAAAGTTAAGTTGGAATTTCTTATTTAATGTGTTTGAGCCAATCAGTTGTGTTGTGACAAGGTAGAGGTATACAGAAGATACCCTATTTGGTAAAAGACCAAGTCACTATTATGGCAAGAACAGTTTAAATAAGCAAAGAGAAACGACAGCCATCATTACTTTAAGACATAAAGAGTCCAATACGATAAGTTCAGCCAAGCAGAACATTTCAAAACTTATGAACGTTTCTTCAAGTGCATCAAAAAACCATCAAGCGATATGATGAAACTGGCTCTCATGAGGACCGCCTCAGGAAGACCCAGAGTTACCTCTGCTGCAGAGGAACGTTCAGTAGAGTTACCAGCCTCAGAAATTGCATTCAAAAGTTTGGGGTCACTTAGAAATGTTCTTGCTTTCCATGAAAAAATGCATGACATAGTTGCAAAAAAGAATAGAAAATATAGTCAAGACATTGACAATAGTTATAAATAATGATTTTTAATTGAAATAAAATAGTGTCCTTCAAACTTTGATTCGTCAAAGAATCCTCCATTTGCAACAATTACAAGCCTTGCAGACCTTTGGCATTCTAGTTTTCAATTGTTGAGGTAATCTGAAAGATTTCACCCCATGCTTCCTGAAGCACCTCCCACAATTGTATTGGCTACGGGCACTTCTTTACTACCATGCAGTCATGCTGCTCCCACAACAGCTCAATAGGGTTGAGATCCGGTGACTGTACTGGCCACTCCATTATAGACAGCATACCAGCTGACTGCTTCTTCCCTAAATAGTTATTGCATAGTGTGGAGCTGTGCTGTGGTCATTGTCCTGTTGTAGGAGGAAATTGGCTCCAATTAAGCGCCGTCCACAGGGTATGGCATGGATTTGCATAATGGAGTGATAGCCTTCCTTCTTCAAGATCCCTTTTACCCTGTACAAATCTCCCACTTTACCACCACCAAAGCACCCCCAGACCATCACATTGCCTCCACCATGCTTGACAGACYGGGTCAAGCATTCTCCAGCATCTTTTCARTTTTTCTTCTTTGTGATCCGAACACCTCAAATTTAGATTTGTTTGTCCATCACAATTTTTTCTAATCTTCCTCTGTTCAGTGTCTGTGTTCTTTTTCCCATCTTAATATTTTATTTTTATTGGTCCAGGGAGAGATATGGCTTTTTCTTTGAAACTCTGCCTAGAACGCCAGCGTCCCGGAGTTGCCTCTTCACTGTTGACGTTGAGACTGGTGTTTTGCGGGTACTATTTAATGAAGCTGCCAGTTGAGGACAGTTGAGGACTCAAACTAGACACTCTAATGTACTTGTCCTCTTGCTCAGTTGTGCACCGGGGCCTCCCACTCCTCTTTCTATCCTGGTTAGAGCCAGTTTACGCTGTTCTGTGAAGGGAGTAGTACAAAGCGTTGTACGAGATCTTCAATTTCTTGACATTTTCTCACATGGAATAGCCTTCATTTCTCAGAACAAGAATAGACTGACGAGTTTCATAAAGTTCTTTGTTTCTGGCCCTTTGAGCCTGTAATCAAACCCACAAACGCTGACACTCCTGATAATCAACTAGTCTAAAGAAGGCCAGTTTTATTGCTTCTTTAATCAGAACAGTTTTCAGCTGTGCTAACATAATTACAAAAGGGTTTTCTAATGATCAATTTGTCACGCCCTGGCTATAGAGAGGCTTTTATTCTCTATTTTTGTTAGGCCAGGGTGTGACTAGGGTGGGAATTCTAGTTTCTTTATTTCTATGTTTTCTATTTCTTTGTTTTTGGCTGAGTGTGGTTCCCAATCAGAGGCAGCCGTCTATCGTTGTCTCTGATTGGGAATCATACGTAGGTAGCCTTTTACCCACCTGTGTTTTGTGGGTAGTTATTTTCTGTTTAGTCTCTGTTACATGACAGAACTGTTAGCTTTCGTTTTGTTACTTTGTTCCAGTGTTTTTTGAGTAATAAAAAATCATGACCACTTTTCACGCTGTGCTTTGGTCCACTCCTTCCGACAATAGGCGTTACACAATTAGGCTTTTAAAATTATAAACTTGGATTAGCTAACACAACATGCCATTGGAACACAGAAGTGATGTTTGCTGATAATGGGCCTCTGTAGATATTCCATACAAAAATCTGCCGATTCCAGCTACAATGGTCATTTACAACATTAACAATGTCTACACTGTATTTCTGATCAATTTGATGTTATTTTAATGGACAAACATTTTTGCTTTTCTTTAAAAAACAAGGACATTTCTATGTGACCCCAAACTTTTGAACGGTAGTGCATATTTAAATATAGGACAAAACACACATCACGACAAGAGAGACAACAAAATCAAAGTGTATTTGTCACGTGCGCCGAATACAACAGGTCTAGACCTTACAGTGAAACGTTCAGGCTCCAACCAATGGTGRGAAAAAAAGGGATGTGTGTGTGTGTAGGTAAGTAAAGATATAAAACAACAGTAAAAAGACAGCTGAAAATAACAGTAGCAAGGCTATATACAGACACCAGATAGTCAGGCTTATTGAGGTAGTATGTACATGTAGGTATTGTTAAAGTGACTATGCATATATGATGAACAGAGTAGCAGTAGCGTAAAAAGAGGGGTTGGCGGGTGGTGGGACACAATGCAGATAGTCCGGTTAGCCAATGTGCGGGAGCACTGGTTGGTCGGGCCAATTGAGGTAATATGTACATGAATGTATA
>NW_019944657.1:61078-64820 GCF_002910315.2 Salvelinus sp. IW2-2015
GTAGTTTAAAGTACCTAATGCATATTATGACCTTTTGTCCAGGTGGGAAAGGGCAGTGTGGAGTGCAATAGAGATTGCGTCATCTGTGGATCTGTTGGGGCAGTATGCGAATTGGAGTGGGTCTAGGGTTTCTGGCATGTTGATGTTGATGTGAGCCATGACCAGCCTTAAAAAGCACTTCATGGCTACACACGTGAGTGCTACGGGGCGGTAATCATTTAGGCAGGTTACCTTTGCTTTATTGGTTCACAGGGACTATGGTGGTCTGTTTGAAACCTATTCCAGACTCGACCATGGAGAGGTTAAAAATGTCAGTGAAGACACTTGCCAGTTGGTCAGCGCATGCTTTGAGTACACGTCCTGGTAATCGTCTGGCCCCGCGGCTTCGTGAATGTCGACCTGTTTAAATATCTTGCTCACATAGGCTACGGAGAGCGTGATGTTTCATACCCTACATTACTCATCTCATATGTATATACTGTACTCTATACCATCTACTGCATCTTGCCTATGCCGTTCGGCCATCACCCATTTATACATTATTATATACATATTCGTATTCATTCCTTTACACTTGTGTGTATAAGGTAGTTGTTGTGGAATTGTTAGGTTATGTTACTTGTTAGATATTACTGCATGGTCGGAACTAGAAGCACAAGCATTTAGCTACACTCGCATTAACATCTGCTAACCATGTGTATGTTACAAATACATTTGATTTGATTTAAAAGACATTTAGCTCATCTGTTAGGTGCGCGTCACAAGGCAGCTCGCGTCTGGGTTTCCCTTTGTAGTCCGTAATAGTTTTCAAGCCCTGCCACATCCGACGAGTGTCAGAGCCGGTGTGGTAGGAATCAATCTTAGTCTTGTATTGATGCTTTGTCTGTTTGATGGTTTGTCGGAGGGCATAGAGGGATTTCTTATAAGCTTCCGGATTAGTGTCCTGCTCCTTGAAGCGGCAGCTCTAGCCTTTAGCTCGGTGCGGATGATGCCTGTAATCCTTGGCTTCTGGTTGGGAAATGTACGTACGGTCACTGTGGGGACGACGTCGTCGATGCACTTATTAATGAAGCTGGTAACTGAGGTGGTATACTCCTCAATGCCTTTGGATGAATCCCGGAACATATTCCAGTCTGTGCTAGCAAAACAGTCCTGTAGCATAGCATCGGCATCATCTGACCACTTCCGTATTGAGCGAGTCACTGGTACATCCTGCTTTAGTTGTTGCTTGTAAACTGGAATAGAATTATGGTCAGATTTGCCAAATGGAGGGAGATGAGGAGCTTTGTATTAGTCTCTGTGTGTTTTGTAAAGGTGGTCTAGAGTGTTTTCCTCTGATTGCACATGTGACATGCTGGTAGAAATGAGGTAAAATGGATTTAAGTCATCCTGAATTAAAGTCCCCGGCCACTAGGAACGCCGCTTCTGGATGAGCATTTTCTTATTTGCTTATGGCCTTATACAGCCTCTTGAGTGTGGTCTTAGTGCCAGCATCYGCRTGTGGTGGTAAATAGACGGCTACAAATAATACAGATGAGAACTCTCTTGGTAGATAGTGTGGTCTACAGCTTATCATGAGGTARTCTACCTTGAGGTGTGCACTAACTCAAGACTTATTAAATATTAGACATCGTGCACAAGCAGCTATTGACAAATAGACACACACCCCCGCCCTTCGTCTTACCAGACGTAGCTGCTCTGTTCTGCCGAAACACGGAGAAGCCAGCCAGCTCTATATTATCCGTGTCGTCGTTCAGCCAAGTCTCGGTGAAACATAAGTAATTGCAGTTTTTAATGTCCCGTTGGTAGGATAGTCTTAAATCACAGATCGTTTGTTTTCCAATGACTGCACGTTGGCCAATAATACGAAGGGAAGTGGTGGGGTTTACCTACTCGTCAGCCAATTCTTACAAGACACCCAGCCCTCTTCCCCCTTTTCTTCCGTCTTATCACGGGAATTTGGTTATTGTCTTGACACGGCAGTATATCCTTCACGTCGGACTCATTAAAGAAAAAATCTTTGTCCAGTTAGAGGTGAGTAATCTGTTCTGATGTCCAGAAGCTCTTTTTGTTCATAAGAGACGGTAGCAGCAACATTATGTAGAAAATGAGTTACAAACTAACAAAATAGCTGGTTGGTTAAGAGCCAGTAAAATAAAATTCAGCTACACATTCAGGATGCCGTTTAAACTGGGACATGTCTGTCTATCTCAGGCATGCAWTTCATGATGTGCTAGCTGGAACTTTACTTTGGGATATGTCTGTCGATATCTCAGGCATGCATTTCATGATGTGCTAGCTGGAACTTTACTTTCAATGAAACATCTGGGATTGATCAACGATATCGCCATATTGCTGAAAATAGATTAATGACATCTTCATGAAATCTCATCTTGTTCCTGACCAATAGGATCTATCATTGCTGCTCTGTCCTGACCTATAGAATGTAGAGTTGCTGCTCTGTAGCTCAGTAGAGAAGAAGTTAGGCTCAGGTAGAGGAGAGTGGAGAGGAAGATGTTTTCTTGGTGCATAGTGTCACAACTGTCTCAGTTGAACAAACAGCAGAAAGAAAACTACAACAAAATAAACTAAACAACCAGAAACAGACTAACAAGAGATCAATGATCAGAGTAACTGTGCGGTATAGTAATTAGCTGTATTAGTCCATCATGCTGGCAGAATGGACATAAAACAGACTAACAGGCAGGCCAAGCATGCAGCAGATGGTATCCCGATCCCCCCCTCAACTCCTGAAGACAACCAGGGTGAAGAAGAGGTTGAGCCCAGCCACTGAGACCAGCACTAGTAAGAACAGGATGCAGGAACAGAGAACAGAGAACAGGATGCAGGAACAGAGAACAGGATGCAGGAACAGAGAACAGGATGCAGGAACAGAGAACAGGATGCAGGAACAGGAACAGAGAACAGGATGCAGGAACAGAGAACAGGATGCAGGAACAGAGAACAGGGTGTAGGAACGGAAAACAGGAACAGAAAACAGGAACAGAAAACAAGAATAGAAAACAAGAACAGAATACAGGAACAGAGAACAGGAACAGAAAACAAGAACAGAATACAGGGTGCAGGAACAGAATACAACAATAGAAAACAGGAACAGAAAACAAGAACAGAATACAGGGTGCGGCAACACGTCCTATGGGCACAAACCCACGTCGCTGACCAGACAGGACTGGTAAAAAGTGCTCCTCACTGACGAGTCGTTATCGATCGAAGGAATGAGCGTTACACGAGGCCTTATCTGGAGCGGGATTTTGGAGATGGAGGTCCATCATGGTCTGGCGGTGTGTCACAGCATCATGCGACTGAGCTTGTTGTCATTTCCAATATAGCAGCGGCGGCAATCGTCAAGGGCTCAAATGTCGGGCGAGATTTGGGCGACACGTTACAGGGAAGAAAGCACATCATCTGGCTCCCTTCATTGGTGGTACTTTTCTTCTGCATAGGCTCATGGCCTGAGATGACCCTCCAGGAGGCAATTTGACCCATCGCACTACAGTAGCATAGGCGTGCTTGCGTCCTCTGTGGCGTGAGTTTCCTTGGCCAAGAGCAGGAATGTTAGTGTGTGTGGTCGTGCGAATGCGCCGCGAAGAGTCACGCCGGGAGGGTCGTCAGTCGGACAGGTTGGAGGGAAAGGTGCTGGGCACCGCTGTGAGAGATGAGTCCGAGTTGAGGCGACTAGGGGCAAGATTCCCGCGCGAGCAATCGTCCGGACGAACTTGCG
>NW_019944657.1:64845-71429 GCF_002910315.2 Salvelinus sp. IW2-2015
AGAACATGAATACAACAATAGAAAACAGGAAAGAAAACAAAGAACAGAATACAGGGGGCAGGAACAGAATACAGGAACAGAGAACGGGAACAGAATACAGGGTGTTGTGTGTTCAAAGTGCACAGCATCATCACAGAGCGATACATAAATATAGCGAGAAGCAGCGCGCAGTGACATGCAGTAGAGTGCGATTATTGCTTCCTACTTACTTCAGTATTGCTGTCTAGTGATCCTGCACTGCTGGGGGCCTACGCTTACCTGAGCAGGACAGGACAGGCAATAGCAGAGGTTAACACCAATCACACACCTGGAATACAGGAACTATCTGACTTACAGCAGGACAACCAATCAACACAGCTAGCATACAGAACTATCTGACTTACAGCAGGACAACCAATCAACACACCTAGCATACAGGAACTTATTGACTTACAGCAGGACAACAATCAACACACCTAGCATACAGGAACTATCTGACTTACAGCAGGAAACCAATCAACACACCTAGCATACAGTACTGGCTGCTAGGGATCTGTACAGGTGAATCTACACTACATATAACAAATATGTGGCACCCTTAAATTAGTGGAATTGACTATTTCAGCCACACCCGTTGCTGACAAATGTATAAATCGAGCACACAGCCATGCAATTTCCATAGACAAACATTGGCAGTAGAATGGCCTTTCTGAAGAGCTCAGTGACTTTAACGTGGCACCGTCATAGGATGCCACCTTTCCAACAAGTCAGTTCATAAAATTTCTTCCCTGCTAGAGCTGCTCCAGTCAACTGTAAGTTGTTATTTTGAAGTAGAAACGTCTAGTAGCACAATGGCACAACCGTGAAGTGGTAGGCACACAAGCACACAGAACGGGACAGCCGATGCTGAAGCGCTTAAAAATAGTCTGTCCTCAGTTGCAACACTCACTACCGAGTTCCAAATTGCTCTGGAAGCAACGTCAGCACAATAACTGTTTGTCGGAGCTTCAATAAATGGTTTCCATGGCCGCAGTCCCACAACACACAGCTCACCATACGCAATACCAAGCGCTGGCTGGTGTGGTGTAAAGCTCGCGGATTGGACTCTGGAGTGATAAAACACTTCACCATCTGGAGTCCGACAGACAAATCTGGGTTTGGCAGCGCCAGGTGAACGCTACCTGCCCCAATACATAGTGTCAACTGTAAAGTTTGGTGGAGGAGGACAATTGGTCTGGGGCTGTTATTCATGTTCGGACCCTTAGTTCCAGTGAAGGGAATCTTAACTCTACAGCAAACAATGACATTCTAGATGATCCTGTGCTTCCAACTTTGTGGCAACAGTTTGGGAAGCCCTTTCATGTTTCAGCGTGACAATGACACCGTGCAGTAGTGGTAAGTGGTTTGTCAAGATTGGTGTGGAAGAACTTGACTGGCTTGCACAGAGCCTTGACCTCAACCCATCGAACACTTTGAATGAATTGGAACGTAGATTGTGAGCCAGGCTAATCACCCAACATCAGTGCTGACCTCACTAATCTCTTGTGGTGAATGGAAGCAAGTCCCACAGCAATGTTCCAACATCTGGTGGAAAGCCTTCCCAGAAGAGTGGAGGCTGTTTTAAACTCAGCAAAAAAAGAAACGCCTCTTTTCAGGACCTGGTTTCAGATAATTCGTAAAATCAAAATAATCACAGCTCTTCATTGTAAATGGTTTAAACAATGTTTCCCATTTTGTTCAATGAACCATAAAACAATTAATGAACTCACCTGGGGAACGGTCGTTAAGACACTAACAGCTTACAGACGGTAGGCAATTAAGGTCACAGTTATGAAAACGTAGAACACTAAAGACGCCGTTCTACTGACTCTGAAAAACACAAAAAATAAAGATCCGGGTCCCTGCTCATCTGCGTGAATGTGATTAGCATGCTGCAAGGAGGCATGAGGACTGCAGATGTGAGACTGTGAGACGCCTAAGACAGCGCTACAGGAAGACAGACGGACAGCTGATCGTCCTCGCAGTGCTGACCACGTGTAACAACACCTGAACAGGATCGGTACATCCGAACATCACACCTGCGGGACAGGTACAAGTTGGCAACAACAACTGCCCGAGTTACATCAGGACGCACAATCTCCATCAGTCCTCACCAGACATCACCGGCAACAACGTGCCTATGGGCACAAACCACGTCGCTGGACCAGACAGGACTGGTAAAAAGTGTCCTCACTGACGAGTCGTTATCATCGAAGGAATGAGCGTTACACGAGGCCTGTACTCTGGAGCGGGATCGATTTGGAGATGGAGGTCCATCATGGTCTGGCGGTGTGTCACAGCATACATGGACTGAGCTTGTTGTCATTGCAGGCAATCTCAACGCTATGCGTTACAGGGAGACATCCTCCTCCCTCATGTGGTACTTCCTGCAGGCTCATCCTGACATGACCCTCCAGCATGACAATGCACCAGCATACTGCTCGTTCTGTGCGTGATTCCTGCAAGACAGGAATGTCAGTGTTCTGCCATGCGCAGCGAAGAGCCCGGATCTCAATCCATTGAGCAAGTCTGGGACCTGTTGGATCGGAGGGTGAGGGCTAGGGCCATTCCCCAGAAATGTCCGGGAACTTGCAGGTGCTTGGTGGAAGAGTGGGGTAACATCTCACAGCAAGAACTGGCAAATCTAGTGCAGTTAATGAGGAGGAGATGCACTGCAGTACGTAATGCAGTGGTGGCACACAGACATGACTGCTACTTCTGATTTTGACCCCCCCCCCCTTTGTTCAGGGACACATTATTCCTTTCTGTTAGTCACTTGTCTGTGGAACTTGTTCAGTTTATGTCTCAGTTGTTGAATCTAGTTATGTTCATACAAATATTTACACATGTTAAAAGTTTGCTGAAAATAACGCAGTTGACAGTGAGAGGACGTTCTTTTTTTGCTGAGTTTAGCAGCAAAGGGGGACCAACTCCATATTAATGCTCATGATTTTGGAATGAGATGTTTGACCAGCAGGTGTCCACTACACTACATGACCAATAGTATCAGCCTTACTACAAAGCTGTAGGTCTGTGTTATAGTTTTGTTTTTTGTATTTATGTTTTGAATTTGGACTTTAGCATAGGGCGCACGAGTGGTGTCACGAGTCAAGTGTTACACCTGTGCTGGTTTGCCATCTCATTAGTCATAGTGTGTTTGACCTGTGCTGGCCAGGTGCTATTTAAGAGTGGCTGGCCAGTGCTCCAGTTGTCTTGAGAGATGTGGAGGGTTAACATCTTCAGTTGTCTTGAGAGATGTGGAGGGTTACACTTAGTTGTCTTGAGAGATGTGGAGGGTAACACTTCAGTTGTCTTGAGAGATGCGGAGGGTTAACACCTTCTGTTGTCTGAGAGATGCGGAGGGTTAACACCTTCTGTTGTCTTGAGAGATGCGGAGGGTTAACACCTTCTGTTGTCTTGAGAGATCGGAGGGTTACACTTCTGTTGTCTTGAGAGATGTGGAGGGTTAACACCTCCAGTTGTCTTGAGAGATGTGGAGGTTAACACTTCTGTTGTCTTGAGATGTGAGGTAAACCCAGTTGTCTTGAGAGATGCGGAGGGTTAACACCTTCTGTTGTCTTGAGAAGATGTGGAGGGTAAACTTCTGTTGTCTGTGAGAGATGTGGAGGGTTAACACCTTCTGTTGTCTTGAGAGATGTGGAGGGTTAACACCTTCTGTTGTCTTGAGAGATGTGGAGGGTTAACACTTCTGTTGTCTTGAGAGATGCGGAGGGTTACACCTTCTGTTGTTGAGAGATGTGGAGGGTTAACACTTTCTGTTGTCTTGAGAGATGTGGGGGTTAACACCTCTGTTGTCTTGAGAGATGTGGAGGGTTAAACACTTCTGTTGTCTTGAGAGATGCGGAGGGTTAACTTCTGTTGTCTTGAGAGATGCGGAGGGTTAACACCTCTGTTGTCTTGAGAGATGCGGAGGGTTAACACTTCTGTTGTCTTGAGAGATGCGGGGTTAACACTCAGTTGTCTTGAGAGATGTGGAGGGTTAACACCTCCAGTTGTCTTGAGAGATGAGGTTAACACTTCGTTGTCTGAGATGTGGAGGTTACACCTTCTGTTAGTTTGAGAGATGCGGAGGGTTAACACCTTCTGTTGTCTTGAGAGATGCGGAGGTTAAACCTCAGTTTCTTGAGAGATGGGAGGTTAACACTCCAGTTTGTCTTGAGAGATGCGGAGGGTTAACACCTCCAGTTGCTTAGAAGATGCGTAGGTAACACCTCCAGTTGTCTTGAGAGATGCGGAGGGTTAACACCTCCAGTTGTCTTGAGAGATGCGGAGGGTTAACACCTTTCAGTTTGGCGCTCCTATTGATTTCTAGAAAACATTGCTTTTCTGATCTTCGCTGTTTCGTTTCGCACCACCATTTGGTTTTGCTCCTTCTAAGTTTGGAGTGGGTTTTCTTTTTGTTTGCCTCTTAACGGGTGCTCATGGTGGTGTCTTTAAGGTCCAGTTGTTGTTGCTATCAACTTTCAGTGGACTCCCCCCCATGACTGTCTTTCAGAACCCTCCTAAAACCCCACCTGTTGTTTGTTGTCAATGACTCTGTTATTTCCTCTTCTGTTTGCGTCATTTGTTTTTACTTGCTGGGAACGTATGTCTGCCTAGTGCCACTAGGGGGTGTCTTGTCAGTGACAGCTAGCTAGAACAGTCTCATGGAGGATGGGGGGTCAACAGAAGAGACAGCAGGTGCCTTGGTGGAAGAGTGGGGTAACATCTCACAGCAAGAACTGGCAAATCTAGTGCAGTTAATGAGGAGGAGATGCACTGCAGTACGTAATGCAGCTGGTGGCCACACCAGACACTGACTGCTACTTCTGATTTTGACCCCCCTCCCCCCTTTGTTCAGGGACACATTATTCCATTTCTGTTAGTCACTTGTCTGTGGAACTTGTTCAGTTTATGTCTCAGTTGTTGAATCTAGTTATGTTCATACAAATATTTACACATGTTAAAAGTTTGCTGAAAATAAACGCAGTTGACAGTGAGAGGACGTTTCTTTTTTTGCTGAGTTTAGCAGCAAAAGGGGGGATCAACTCCATATTAATGCTCATGATTTTGGAATGAGATGTTTGACCAGCAGGTGTCCACATKCACTACATGACCAATAGTATCAGCCTTACTACAAAGCTGTAGGTCTGTGTTATAGGTTTTGTTTTTTGTATTTATGTTTTGAATTTGGACTTTAGCACATAGGGCGCACCGAGTGGTGTCACCGAGTCAAGTGTTACACCTGTGCTGGTTGCCATCTCATTAGTCATAGTGTGTTTGACCTGTGCTGGCCCAGGTGCTATTTAAGAGTGGCTGGCCCAGTGCTCCAGTTGTCTTGAGAGATGTGGAGGGTTAACACCTTCAGTTGTCTTGAAAGATGCGGAGGGTTAACACCTTCAGTTGTCTTGAGAGATGTGGAGGGTTAACACCTTCAGTTGTCTTGAGAGATGTGGAGGGTTAACACCTTCAGTTGTCTTGAGAGATGCGGAGGGTTAACACCTTCTGTTGTCTTGAGAGATGCGGAGGGTTAACACCTTTAGTTGTCTGATAGATGTGGAGGGTTAACTCCTTTAGTTTGTCTTGGTATAGATGTGGAGGTTAACTCCTCTTAGTTGTCTTGATAGATGTGGAGGGTTAACTCTTAGTTGTCTTGATAGATTGGAGGGTTAACTCCTTTAGTTGTCTTGTAGATGTGGAGGGTTAACTCCTTTAGTTGTCTTGATAGATGTGGAGGGTTAACTCCTTAGTTGTCTTGTAGATGTGGAGGGTTTAACTCCTCTAGTTGTCTTGATAGATGTGGAGGGTTAACTCCTCTAGTTGTCTTGTAGATGTGGAGGGTTAACACCTTTAGTTGTCTTGATAAGATTGAGGGTTAACTCCTTTAGTTGTCTTGAATAGGTGGAGGGTTAACTCCTCTAGTTGTCTTGATAGATGTGGAGGGTTAACTCCTCTAGTTGTCTTGATAGATGTGGAGGGTTAACTCCTCTAGTTGTCTTGATAGATGTGGGAGGGTTAATCTCTATATTGTCTTGATAGATGTGGAGGGTTAACACCTTTAGTTGTCTTGATAGATGTGGAGGGTTAACTCCTTTAGTTGTCTTGGTAGATGTGGAGGGTTAATCCTTTAGTTGTCTTGATAGATGTGGAGGGTTAACACCTTTAGTGTCTTGATAGATGTGGAGGGTTAATCCTTTAGTTGTCTTGATAGATGTGGAGGGTTAACTCCTCTAGTTGTCTTGATAGATGTGGGGGTTACACCTTTAGTTGTCTTGTAGATGTGGAGGGTTAACTCCTTTAGTTGTCTTGATAGATGTGGAGGGTTTAACACCTTCTAGTTGTCTTTGGTAGATGTGGAGGGTTAACTCTTTAGTTGTCTTGGTAGATGTGGAGGGTTAACTCCTTTAGTTGTCTTGATAGATGTGGAGGGTTTAACACCTCTAGTTGTCTTGGTAGATGTGGAGGGTTAACTCCTTTAGTTGTCTTGGTAGATGTGGAGGGTTAACTCCTTTAGTTGTCTTGTAGATGTGGAGGGTTAACACCTTTAGTTGTCTTGGGTAGATGTG
>NW_019944657.1:71454-81143 GCF_002910315.2 Salvelinus sp. IW2-2015
AGAATACAGGGTGTTGTGTGTTCAAAGTGCACAGCACATCACAGACAAAAAATATACGAGAAGCCAACGCCGATACATGCAGCTAGGGAGTCGATTATGTCTTCCTACTACTCAGTATGGCTGCGTTATGATCCTGCACTGCTCGGCCGCCACGCGTACCTGAGCCAACAGAACAGGCATAGCGAGAGTTAGACAACCAAATCAACACACCTCTGTAATACAAACTATCGACTACAGCAGGCACAACCAATCAACACAAGCTAGGCATACAGAAACTAATCTGACTACAGCAGGACAACCAATCAACACACCTAGCATACAAACATCTGACTATACAGGGCAGACAACCAATAACACCACCTAGCATACAGGAAATCTGACTTACAGCAGACAACCAATCAACACACCCATAGCATACCAGTACTGGCTTCTAGGGATCTTGCAGGAAATCAAACTACATATACAACAAATATGTGGACACCCTTAAAATTAGTGGAATGACTATTCAGCCACACCCGTTCTGACAAATGTATAAAACGAGCACACACCAGTCAATTTCCATAGACAAACAGGCAGTAGTAATGGCCTTCTGAAGAGCTCATGACTTCAACCGTGGCACCGTCATAGGATGCACCTTCTCAACAAGTCAGTCATCAAATTTCTTCCCTAGACGTCTCCATGCAACTGGTAGGTTTGATGATTGAAGTAGAAACGTCTAGTAGCACAACCAATGCACAACCTGAAGTAGCCACCACAAGCACACAGAACGGACCAGCCGATGGCTGAAGCGCCTTAAAAATAGTCTCCTCACTTGCAACACTCCACAAATACGATTACCAAATGCTCTGAACAACGTCAGCACAATAAACTGTTATCGAGGCTCAATAAATGGTTCCATGGTCCGCCAGTCCCACACACACAACACCTCACCATACGCGAATACCAACGCGCGCTTGGCTGTGTGTAAAGCCGCCGCAATTGACTCTGATATAAATCACACTTCAACCATCTGTGTCCGACAGAAAATCTGTTTGCAGACGCCAGACTAACGCTACCTGCCCACACATAGTCAACTGGTAACGTCTGGTGAGAGAGACAATTGGTCTGGGGCGTTATTCATGTTCGACCCCTTATTCAGGAAGGAAATCTGAACTCTACAGCAAACAAGGACATTCTAGATGATCCTGTGCTTCCAACTTATGTTGGCAAACAGTTGGGAAGGCCCTTTCAGTTCAGCGTGAAACAATACACCGTGCATAGTGTAAAAGTGTTTTGCAAGATTGGTGGAAAACTGACTGGCTTCACAGAGCCTTACCTCAACCCATCGAAACACCTTTGGAATGAATTGAACGAAGATGTGAGCCAGCCTAATCAGCCCAACATCAATGCCTCGACCTCACTAATGCTCTGGCTTGATCGAAGCAAGTCCCCACAGCAAGTTCCAACATCGTGTGGAAAGCCGTCCCGAAGAGTGAGCTGTTTTTAAACTCAGCAAAAAAAGAAACCACCCTTTTTTATCAGGACCTGTCTTTCAGATAATCGTAAAAACACATAACTTCACAGCTCTTCATTGTAAATGGTTAACAATGTTTCCCATTCTTGTTCAATGAACCAAACAATTAATGAACATACACCTGGAACGTCTTAAGACACAACAGCTTACAGACGGTAGCAATTAAGTCACATATGAAAACGTAGAACACTAAAGACGCCTTCTACTACTCTGAAAAAACACAAAAATAATATGACCAGGTCCCTGCTCATCTGCGTGAATTACTAGGCATGCTGCAAGAGAGCATGAGACTGCAGATGTGAGACTGGTGAGACGCCTAAGACGCGCACAGGAGACAGGACGGACAGCGATCGTCCTCGCATGCTGACCACGTTAACAACACCTGCACAGGATCGCTACATCCGAACATCACACCTCGGACAGTACAAGTGCAACAAACCAACTGCCCGAGTACATCAGGAACGCACCAATCCCTCCATCAGTCCTCACCAGACACACGGCAACAACTCGCCTATGGCACCAAACCACCGTCGCTGACCAGACAGGACTGGCGTAAAAATACTCCTCACTGACGAGTCGTTATCATCAAGGAGACTTAGCACCGACTACTCTGGACGGACGATTGGAAGTGGAGGTCCATCATGTCTGCGGTGTGTCCACAGCATACGACTGAGCTTTGTCCATTCAGGCAATCTCAACGCTATGCGTACAGGAAGACATCCTCCTCCCTCATGTCGGTACCCTCCTGCAGGTCTCATCCGACATGACCCTCCGCATACAATGCCACCAGCCATACTGCTCGTTTTGAAACCGTATGATCCTGGCAAACAGGAAGTCAGTTCTCCATGGCCACGAAAGCCCGGCATCTCAATCCATGAGCAATCTGGACCTTTGATCGGAGGGTGAGGCTAGGGCCACCCCCAAAATGTCCGGAACTTCATGCCTTGGGAAGATGGGAAACATCTCACAGCAAGAACTGGGCAAATCTAGGCAGTTAATGAGGAGAGTCACTGCCCCCCCCCCCCCTATACGTAATGCAGCTGTGCCACACAACACTGACTGCACTTCTATTTTGACCCCCCTCCCCTCCTTGTTCACGACACATATTCACTCGTTAGTCACTTTCTGGAACTTGTTCAGTTCTATGTCTCAGTGTTGAACTAGTTATGTTCATACAAATAATAACAGGTGTAAAAGTTTGCTGAAAACAAACCAGTTGACAGTAAGACGTTTCCTTTTTTGCTGAGTTTAGCATGCAAAGGACCAACTCCATATTTAATCTCTCATGATTTTGGAAATGAATGGTTGAACCAGCCAGGTTCCCACATACCACTAACATGACCAATAATCAGCCTACACAAACTTATGTTTTTATAGTTTTGTTTTTTATTTATGTTTTGGAATTTGGACTTTAGCACATAGAGCGCACGATGGTGTCACCGAGTCAAGGTGTTACACCTTGTCTGGTTGCCATCTCATTAGTCTAGGTGTTTGACCTGTGCGGCCCAGGTGCTATTAAAGTGCGGCCCAGTGGCTCTTTAATGTGAACATCTTCTTTTGAAGATGGGAGTAACACCTTCAGTTGTCTTGAGAATGTGAGGGTTAACACTTCATTTTCTTGAGAGATTGGAGGTTTAACACCTTTGTTGTTTCTGAGAATCGGAGGGTTAACACCTTCTAGTTGTCTTGAGATGTGAGGGTTAACACCTTCTAGTTGTCTTGAGAGATGGGAGGTTACACCTCTGTTGTCTTGAAGATGTGGAGGGTTAACATCCTCCTAGTTGTCTTGAAGATGTAGAGGTTAACACCTCTGTTCTTTTATTGAGATTGAGGTTAAAACTCCTAGTTGTCCTTGAAGATGGAGGTTAACACCTTCTAGTTGTCTTGATAGATGTGGATGGTTAACACCTTCTGTTGTCTTGAAGATGTGGAGGTTAACACCTCTAGTTGTCTTGAAGATGGAGGGTAACATCCTTCTAGTTTCTTGATAGATGTGGAGGTTAACACCTTCTAGTTGTCTTGAGAGATGGAGAGGGTTAACACTTCTAGTTGTCTTGATAGATGTGAGTTAACACCTTCTGTTGTCTTGAATGGTTGAGAACACCTTCTGTTGTCTTAGAATGTAGTTAACACCTTCTGATTTTCTGAGAGATGCGAGACACCTTCGTTGTCTTGAGAGATCGAGGTTAACACCTCTTCTGTCTTGATGAATGCGGAGGGTTACACCTTCAGTTTTCTGATGATGGCGAAGTTACACCTCTGTATTGTCTTGAGAAGATGTGGAGGGTAACACCTCCATTGTCTGAGAGATTGCGAGGTTAACACCTTCTGTTCTTGAAGATGAGGGTTAACCACCTCTTGTGTCTTGATATGTGAGGTTAACACCTTCAGTTGTCTTGAAGATGCGGAGAGTTAACACCTCCATTGTCTAGGAGATCGATGAGTGTAAACACCTCCAGTTGTCTGAAATCGAGGTAGATGCGGAGGGTTAACACCTCCAGTTGTCTTGAGAGATGCGGAGGGTTAACACCTCCAGTTGTCTTGAGAGATGCGGAGGGTTAACACCTTCAGTTGGCGCTCCCTATTTGATTTCTAGAAAAYCATTGCTTTGTCTGATCTTCGCTGTTTTCGTTTCGCACCACCATTTTGGTTTGCTTCCTCTCTAAGTTTGGAGTGGGTTTTTCTTTTGTTTGCCTCTTACTGGGTGCTCATGGTGGGTGTCTTTAAGGTCCCAGTTGTTGTTGCTAATCAACTTTCAGTGGACTCCCCCCCCATGACTGTCTTTCAGAACCCCTCCTAAAACCCCACCTGTTGTTTGTTGGTCAATGACTCTGTTAGTTCCCTCTTCTGTTTGAGCGTCATTTTGTTTTTACTTGCTGGGGAACGTATGTCTGCCTAGTGGCCACTAGGGGGTGTCTTGTCAGTGACAGCTAGCTAGAACCAGTCTCATGGAGGGATGGGGGTCACAGGAGAGACAGAAGGGAAGTTAGCACGGAAGGGAGAGAGGATTCTACAGTAAAACAGAGAGAACATGTGATGTGTGCAGAGAGAACATGTGATGTGTGCAGAGAGAACATGTGATGTGTGCAGAGAGAACATGTGATGTGTGTGTAGTGGCAACTTTCTATAGGCTTTACCTATAATTAATTAACAATAGAACATTGAGTAACGTTCCTGCTAACAGGCTGAGTACATTAGTCAACACGTCCATCTGTCCCTAGTAGCACAGAGACACCTTGTTAAACTGAGACTCAGACTGTGCTTCACCTGACCATTCACCTACAGTACAGCCGCTACTGGCCCAGAGGAGGAATCTGCTCTTCATTTCATAACTGAGTCATCACATCTAGTGAAGTGAGTATCATACCAGCAGCTACTGCCTAGAGAGGAGACTACAGAGCTCTACCTCATGTCACAAGGCACTACGCATACTAGTGACATAGAATACATCTGAAATGGAACCCTATTCCCTATATAGTGCACTACTTTAGACCAGGACCCTATTCCCTATATAGTGCACTACTTTAGACCAGGGCCCTATTCCCTATATAGTGCACTACTTTAGACCAGGGCCCTATTCCCTATATAGTGCACTACTGTAGACCAGGGTCCTATTCCCTATGTAGTAGTGCACTACTTTAGACCAGGGCCCTATTCCCTATATAGTGCACTACTGTAGACCAGGGTCCTATTCCCTATGTAGTAGTGCACTACTTTAGCCCAGGGTGCCATTTTGGATGTAGCCTTAAACATAGAACACTAGGCAGGCTGATGACCTCTGATGTCACAGGGCAGTTCCCTGACCTCTAACCCCTCACCTGCATCTGAGAGGTCTCGTAGCGAGCTGCTGAGGGCACTCCTCTTTAGCCCCTCCCCCATGGCGTAGTTGTCATCAAGGCTGCCGCGACCCAATTGGCCGTTCCCAGAGTCCTTCTTCAGCCCCGAGCTCTGTGATAGGCTGGGACGGACCACTCCCTTCTGCTTCTCCAGCTCCGCTAGAGGGGTACACAGAGTCAGGTTAGATTACAGCTCTGGGACCTGTCAGTCAGCCCTGAGCTCTGTGATAGGCTGGGACGGACCACGCCCTTCTGCTTGTCTAGCTCCGCTAGAGGGGTACACAGAGTCAGGTTAGATTACAGCTCTGGGACCTGTCAGTCAGCCCTGAGCTCTGTGATAGGCTGGGACAGACCACGCCCTTCTGCTTCTCCAGCTCCATTATAGTGACATAATCAAATGAACTTCTGAATCAAGTAACGTTAACTTATATAATCAAATGAACTTCTGAATCAAGTAACGTTAACTTATATAATTAAATGAACTTCTGAATCAAGTAACGTTAACTTATATAATTAAATGAACTTCTGAATCTAGTAACGTTAACTTATGTAATCAAATTAACTTATTGGTATTTATTAGGATCCCCATTAGCCACTGTATAAGCGTCAGCTACTCTTCCGTGGGTCCACATGAAACATGACAATGACATATTACATAGGGCAGAACATTATTAGTCAAGGACTGAAATACCTTTAAAACGTCACATAGTGCCGACATATCAGTACTACACTCTAGGTCTAATACATGTTTTTTATCTTCTTTAAGGTGTTGGCTAGCCCAGTCTGGAGGTTTAGTTCAAATCAAATTTCATTGGTCACATACACAGTAGCTTGCGAAAGTATTCACCCTGCTTGGTATTTTTCCTATTTTGTTGCCTTACAACCTGGAATTAAAATAGATTTTTGGGGGGTTTGTATCATTTGATTTACACAKCATGCCTACCACTTTGAAGATGCAAAATATTTGTTATTATGAAACAAACAAGAAATACGTTTWAAAAAACTGAAAACTTGAGTGTGCAWAACTATTCACCCTCTACAAAGTTAATACCTTGTAGAGCCACCTTTTGCAGCAATTACAGCTGCAAGTCTCTTGGGGTATGTCTCTATAAGCTTGGCACATCTAGGCAGTGGGATTTTTGCCTATTCTTCAAGGCAAAACTGCTCCAACTCCTTCAAGTTGGATGGGTTCCGCTGGTGTACAGCAATCTTTAAGTCATACCACAGATTCTCAATTGGATTGAGGTCTGGGCATTGACTAGGCCATTCCAAGACATTTAAATGTTTCCCCTTAAAACAATCAAGTGTTGCTTTAGCAGTACGCTTAGGGTCATTGTCCTGCTGGAAGGTGAACATCCATCCCAGTCTCAAATCTCTGGAAGACTGAAACAGGTTTCCATCAAGAATTTCCCTGTATTTAGCGCCATCCATCATTCCTTCAATTTTGACCAGTTTCCCCATCCCTGCTGATGAAAAACATCCCCACAGCATGATGCTTCACTGTGGGGATGGTGTTCTCAGGGTGATGGGAGGTGTTGGGTTTGTCCCAGACATAGCGTTTTCCTTGATGGTCAAAAATCTCAATTTTAGACTTCCATTTGTTTGGGGAGTCACCAACATGCCTTTTGGTGAACACCAAACATGTTTGCTTATTTTTTTCTTTAAGCAATGGCTTTTTCCTGGCCACATAAGCCCAGCTCTGTGGAGTGTACGGCTTAAAGTGGTTCCATGGACAGATACTCCAATCTCTGCTGTGGAGCTTTGCAGCTCCTTCAGGGTTATCTTTGGTCTCTTTGTAGCCTCTCTGATTAATGTTCTCCTTGTTTGGTACATGAGTTTTGGTGGGTGGCCCTCTCTTGGCAGGTTTGGTGTGGTGCCATATTCTTTCAATTTTTTAATAATGGATTTAAAGGTGCTCCGTGGGATGTTCAAAGTTTTGGATATTTTTTTATAACCCAACCCTGATCTGTACTTCTCCACAACTTTGTCCCTGACCTCTTTGGAGAGCTCCTTGGTCTTCATGGTGCTGCTTGCTTGGTGGTGTTGCAGACTCTGGGGCCTGGTTGCACCAGAACTTATTTAGGAGTTTCATAGCAAAGGGGGTGAATACATATGCACCCACCACTTTTACATGTTTAAAAAAAAAAAAAATTGAAACAATGTTTTTGTTTCTCTTCACCAATTTGGAATATTTTGTGTATGTCCATTACATGAAATCCAAAATAACAACCTGTAATTTAAATAGATTTTAATGCAACAAAATACGAAAAACGTCAAGAGGGATACAAGGCACTGTATTTAGCAGATGTTATTGCGGGTGTAGCGAAATGCTTGTGTTCCTAGCTCCAACAGTGCAGTAATATCTAACAATTCACAACAATACACACATCTAAAAGTAAAAGAATGGAATTAAAAAATATATAAATATTAGGACGAGCAATGTTGGAGTGGCATTGACTAAAAACAGTAGATTAGAATACAGTAAATACATATGAGATGAGTAAAGCAGTATGTAAACATTATTAAAGTGACTAGTGTTTCATTACTAAAGTGGCCAGTGATTCCATGTCTATGTATATAGGGCAGTAGCCTCTAAGGTGCACGTTTGAGTAGCCGGCTAGTGATGGCTATTTAACAGTCTGATGGCCTTGCGATAGAAGCTGTTTTTCAGTCTCTCGGTCCCTGCTTTGATGCACCTGTACTGCCGTCGCCTTCTGGATGATAGCAGGGTGAACAAGCCGTGTCTCAGGTGGTTGATGTCCTTGATGATCTTTTTGGCGGCCTTCTTGTGACATTGGGTGCTGTAGGTGTCCTGGAGGGCAGGCAGTGTGCCCCCGGTGATGCGTTGGGCAGACCGTACCACCCTCTGGAGAGCCCTGTGGTTGCGGGCGGTGCAGTTTTTGTACCAGGTGGTGATACAGGATGCTCTCAATTGTGCAATCTTTAAATGTTTCTGAGGGTCTTAGGAAGGGAGTAGCAAAATGGAGTTGTGATCTGATTTGCCGTAGCGAGGGCAGGCAGCATTGATCTAGGGTTTTCCTTAAGTGAGTAAAGTCAATGTGTTGATAGAACTTCGATAGCTTTTTCCTCATATTTGCTTTGTTAAAATCCCCAACTACAAAAAATGCAGCCTCAAGATATGTGGTTTCCAGTTTGCATGAAGTCCAATGTAGTTACTTGAGTGCCATTGTGGTATTGGCTTGAGGGGGAATAGACACAGCTGTGACTATAACCGAAGAGACTTATCTTGGGAGGTAATACAGTCTGCATTTGATTGAGGTATTCTAGGTTGGGTGAACAAAAGAACTTGAGTTTCTGTATGTTATCACAATCACACCATGAGTGGTTAATCATGAAGCATACATCCCCACTTTTCTTCTTCCCGGAGAGTTCTTTATTCCTGTCTGTGCGATGAACTGAGAACCCAGCTGGCTGGATGGATGGGGACAGTATATCCCGAGAGAGCCATTATTCCGTGAAACAGAATATGTTACAGTCCATGATGTCTCTCTGGAAGGAGATCCTCACCCTGAGCTCATCTASTTTATTGTGCAGAGACTGAACATTAGCGAGTAATATAAATCGGAAGCGGTGGATGGTGTGCCCACCTCCTGAGTCAGACTAGAAGTCCACTCCGAATACCTCTTCTCTGCCGGCGGCAACTTGAAGCAGCCTCTGGGATAAGTTCAATTTTGCCATGGAGGGTACGAACAAAGGATCCAATTCGGGAAAGTCCTGGTCATACTGCTGGTGAGTTACCATCGCTCTGATATCCAAAAGTTATTTCTGGCTGTATGTAATAACACAAAAAGTGTTCTGGCCTAACAATGTAAGCAATAACACACACAAAAAACTAAATACTTCAAAGTTGCTTAGGAGCTAGAATCAGAGCTGTCATGTCTGTTGGCGCCATGTTACTTATTTTTTTTCAGCAGGCTAACCCAGTCTTGAAGTTCAAACCTAGGTATGTCCACTACTCACACTCTATGCGGTATTTCTCCATCTCCTGGACCTCAGCGATGGATTCTCTCAGGTCGTCAGTGAACTTCTTCCTGTCCTGAGGGTTGGGAGCGTTGAAGTTGATTAAAAGCTTGATATCCGCTCGGGGAACCGCCGATGTTAACCTCACACCGTTGGGATAGTCTAGGAGGGATGACATCACAAGAAAAATAATATTTAACCCGAAAGTAAGTTGCAGCACCAGAGGGTTTAATAATAGTTTAAGCTTCARAGGGCAGCACCAGAGGGTTTAATAATAGTTCCAGCTTCATAGGGCAGCACCAGAGGGTTTAATAATAGTTTAAGCTTCATAGGGCAGCACCAGATGGTTTAATAATAGT